>NC_143580.1:55607226-55761511 GCF_048544385.1 Mastigoproctus giganteus
AAAAAGGAAACAAGGAGAAAAAAATAGTTATGCATTGTATTGAAAATGCACTGGCAAAATGATTTCGTGAGGCACTTATAACCATAAGCAGAGATGATATGGATGATGCTACCATACTTCTGCTGAACTCTTCAGAAGTACTATAGCCTCTAAACCAAGCCATATCACACTCCAGAGGCTATGGCTGTTGTTGCAGTCCTGCATTCAGTGGAATGGATGCAGCTGTTGTTCAATGTACTGACTATCCTTTTGCAATTACTGTGCTGATGAATGAAAGCATAATTTTTATTGCACATGTGAATGTTTATTTAATACAATTTGCATATGCATTTAGAAGACCTGCATTTCTTGAGATTACTGAGCTTGGCTACTCATGTTCTACACTAATAGAGAATACACAAACTTTTCGGGCCAAAATATTTACTTTGTGTAGAATAATGCTCAATTCTTTATGTTTAACACAGAATAAGTGTGATTATTTTCTTAACTATGCATATTCTTCAGATTTTTTTGGAAAAAAGAAAACCTTGCTAAACCTAAGAGTAATTTAAGTGCTGAGCAGAAATATTCCCATTAAGGAGCAGCAGGAATTTCAATGATCCCCTCTTCTAATACTCAACCACTAAATGTAATACATCCTCCTTGCTTCTGCTTATCTGTACAAAATTTATTACAAATTCCTTAAACAAACTGAATTCAATACATGCATCAAATGAAACCTAATGTTTTAAATAAGCCAATAAATAGTGTAATTCTCATAATGGAAAAACAAGTTTTATAATTATATACTACTCAGGTTATATAACAAATACAACTTCATAGCTATTTTAAATATAGCTAAAATGCCTGATTTGAACATTTTTTCTGAAGGATCATATTGCATTCAACCATACACAGAAGTCTGCAACTTATGTGATGGCTGTTTCATCAGATGAAGGAAACATCTACTATCCTCCTCGATTTGGAGTTTCCAGTAAAAAAAAAAACCCACCCAGAAAAGGATAGCAGACAACGACTGTCAAAGTCAATCACTCTGGTCATATGTGGACAGAAAATAAAATGTTTCTGTGGCTCAGGGCTCAAAGGCTTCAAAAGCTGGAAGTTACAATTACAACCAGTACAGGCAGGAATAAGTTCTCATCTTTCTTTCCCAATCTCTTTCTGATATCCTTCAGTACTGGAAAATTTCATTTATTCAGTTTTATATACACAATGCATACATCTTCTATACACCAAGAAATACAGAAGACATTTTCAGTTCATTATAACTTAAAAGTGTTTGATCATCCCAGCCATACTGATTATGTAGTTATTTTCCATCTTAGTCTCTGAGCTATCAATCCAGAAACACAAGCTATATATCAAATTTAATAGTCTTATTGATCTTTCAACAACACATGAAATTCATCTTTCAATAGCACATGAAAACCTGTTAAGCCAGGATGACTGCAGATGTTCTTTTCTTCAAAAGTTTACATGCATTCATCACAAGGCAGTGACTCAAAACATTAGTCCTTGCATTACATCATTGTTTGATAAGTCAATATATTTTATTATTAATTTCTGTTAATAGTTTTCTTTTTCAGGAAGCAAGCATTTTTTTTTTTTTTTTTTTACTTCTTGATATCATCACCAATGAAGGTCTGAATACTGTTAATATGATAAATGAAATCCTAACGTTGGATTTCATTTGTAAAATGCTAACCATATACAGTTAACCCCTGACAAGGTTATTTTATGTAATTTAGAGCAAGCTAAAGTTATTAATTTAGCTGCTATATTAATAATGAAAAAGGCTAATGTATGTGCCAAAAATTGGCTAGAACTCATCCCTTGGTTAGAAATAGCCAAGATATTATTGCAATACATTTATGTCACATTAATATAAGCAACATAATTCCATGTAAATCGCAAACTACTGTTACCAGTTTGCTTCCCAATTTGCTTCTATAAAAACATTTGTCAATAAAATCGGAGACATAAAAACATCTCTTAAATGGACAAATAGAAGAGAGACAGAGAAAGAGAGAGAATTGGTAGCAACTGAACTGGAAATAGCTACCAAACTTTCAGTCTAAAAGAATTAAATTTATCAATCATTGTTAACTTTCTGCAAATTCTTATCAACAGTGCATTACACTGTGGTACAGTCTTATTTTACATGGTTGATCCTTACAACCTTATGGCACTAGAATTTTTTTTGTCAGAAGTACACTGCTTTTAGATACTTCTGAATAGATGTTTCAACTGGCATTCTAAGTGTTAAAGAAAATAAGATATTTTCATCTATTCATTCTATATGAATGCCTTCTAAAACATTTCTAACAGGAAAAATATTTTTAAATCTTCATGATCATATCTTTTTCATTGTTCCATCCTACAAGTAGCAAACTCCTTCATCCTTTCTTTATAAAATACTTTATCCTCAATCCCTGTGAAGTAATCCCTTTCATAATCACAGATTTATTAAATTTTGTTAAGCAAATTCTTAATAATGAATTCCTTTTATGTGTCAGTTCTTTATTATGTTTAATTGTGCCGAATTTTTATTATGCACAGTTATTATCTTGAGCAATATCACCACAAGTTCTTTATGGAAAAGTGGTATGCATCTTTAGTGAAGAAATTTGATTACATCTTGATGGAAAACTTCTACCATAAATTTTAGGTGAAGAAGCTCATCCAAATTTTTCTAACGGAGAATACTCTTGTGTTCTTACTGGAGACCTACCAGTTCTTGATGGTGAATAGTTTCTTCTGTCACTGACCCTTGATGGTGAATTACTTCTACCAAGTAATCTTAGTGGAGAAGAACTCCTCTCATGAAATCCTGATATTATTCTGTAATGACAATGGGAAAATAAACAAGATTAATAAATGCATTTAGGTTTGCTGTGTTTATTTTTGTTTTTCCAAGGACTACAGCAAATATATAATAGGTTATCAGTTTAATAGGAACACCTTTGTACAAGCTTTAGTTAGTCAAAACAAGGACTGCCGATTGTAGAAATTTGGATAAACTACTGAATTTTAAAACATGGCATGCTATGAAAAAAATTAAAAAACCATGACATAACAACCAAGAATAGCCAAAATTAAAAATTCTGAACCTTTTTGTTTCAATTCTATTCAAATGATTACCATATATTAAAAGGGATAAAAATTAAAAAATTAAAGATCTATCTATACCTAAGAAAGATGAAACATTAGCATCAGTAGAGGCATATGATGCAAGAAAGCAAGCTTATGCAGCACCAGGCAAAAAAAAAAAAAAAAACCTTCCCATTTCAACCATCCAACCACTCCAAAAGTTTGTCCAGTTCTTCCTTAAATTTATTTAAGCTATCAACTTCCACAATGACATATGGAAATTTGTTCCAGCAATCAACTACCCACTGGTTAAAGGCAAATTTCCACACATCTATTCTACAACTGTTATTCCTCAATTTGAGTTTATGCCTCCTCAGGTTCGTAATCTGAGCAAGAGGAAGAATCCCATCAGCATTGAGCTTGCTCAAACCATTCAAGGCCTTATACACCTCAATCAGATCACCTGACAGGCGCCTAGTCTCCAGACACTGCAATTTGCAGAACTTAAGCCTTTCTTGGTAAGAGCACCCCTTTCTTTCCCTCACTGTTACCCTTCTCTGTATTCATTCTAGAAACTTTACATCCTTCCTAAAATGAGGCCTCCAGACCTGTATGCAGTACTCAAGGTGTGGCCTGACCATTGCCTTACACAAAGGAATAATCACATCCTTATTCCTGCTAGCAAAAATTCTGTATATCTTTGACAAAACCCCATAAGTTGTCCTGGCCACATGTCTGCACTGCTCAGAAAACTTCATATATGACAGAACAGTTACCCCCAGGTCTTTTTCATTGGCCACTACCCTGAGTGTAGTATCACACAGTTGGTACATTACTCTGGGGTTACTGCAGTACTTTGCATTTGTCAATGTTAAACTTCAGTTGCCACTTCTCAGCCCATCTGCCCAACTTTTCTAAAACAAGCCTCTGAAACTGACATGTTTATATATAACCAAACAATAGATGGTACCTTGATTCCCTTAGGGAAAAAAGAACTTGAATAATAGTAAAGTAACTAGAAACATTAACATAGTCCTTAAAAAATGGAACAGCTGACATTTAAATATTCATAGAAAAGTTATGAATAATAAATTTTACTGAATTTAGTTTATGAAAATTATGATGTTCAGGAAAAATATCAGACCAGAATCCAAATACATATACAGGCACTCCTCAACTTATGTACTTAATCATATTTTTTTTTTTTTTTTTTTTTCATGTATGCAAGTCCAACTTCGGTCTTGTATAGATACATACTAAATACAGTACATGTACAACTCACCGAGATTATAGCCTTCAACAAACTTCACCAGGACATATGTACAATATTTTGGTTACAGTATTTTATGATTTGTAACCAAGTTAAATGAGGCAGAAAAAACACACAATGAATAATACATAATGTCGAGTAGAGTATTTATCCAAAAGTAATTTATACTAATACCTGTAAACAGTACTGTATAGCGTATAAACAAGATACAATATACAACAAAAATAAACAAGAGTTTAATTTGCACGCATTATCGTCAGTGTTATGGAGATGGAGGATCATAAACTTTCAATGACACCGATTATGGTGATCTGGGAGCAGATTGACTGGTTGTGGTACCACAACCAGTCAATCTGCTCCCTGTGGATGCCATATGTTCATAACCACTTCCCACTTTCTTGAAAAACTGATGGATTTTAATCTGCAGTTTTCTTTTTCTTCTTCTCTTCATAGATTAGTTTGCAGCAGGCAATGGCATTATTTACACCTGCTGCCACTTTGGTGAACCTCTCAGTGTTAGGATCTTGAACCTCGAAAGATAATGCTTTATCTATTAAAAAAAAAAAAAAAAAAAGCTTCAGCTAGCTGCATGCAGGTGAAATTTTTTTTCAACAACTTCTTCCTCTTCAGTAGCCTCCTGCTGTGTCTGTTTTTCAAGTTTGAAGAGATCTCCATTGGTCAGCTCCTGAGAGTGGCTTTCCAACAATTGGTAAACACACACTTCCCCCACATCACAATCTAATTGTTTTCTGAGCTCCGCCACATTTTTTGAGACTGACTCTACCTCTTCAAATGTACAGAAGTCATGAGTAAATTGTGGGATGAATTTCTTCCAGATCCCATTCAGATTTGATGATGTCATCTCATGCTAGGCAGCATCTATATTCTTTTTTGATTGCATCGTAAATGTTATATTCCTTTCAAAACTACTTTAAGGTCATTTCACCCTCTTCTTCTGTTGCTGCTAAGGCTTCCTTAAAAGTTCTTACGTAATAAGCCTTGAATGTAGTAATAACCCCCTCACATCCACTGGCTGTAAGAGGGAGGTGGTATTGGGAGGCAGGTAAACCACTTTATCATTAGAATGAAAATCATCCAGGTGATTGGATGGCTAGGAGCATTATCCAGTACTAACAGAATCTTGAATGGAAGGTTGTTTTCAGCACAGAACTTTTCTACTTGTGGTATGAAATGTTTGTGGAATCACTCCTTGAAAATTTCGAGAGTAACCAAGGCCATGACTGAAAGTGAAGCCTTGATAATGCCTTTGCGTGAAAACACTTGGATTTTCTGCAAGGTACACAAACAGTGGTTTGAGTTTGCAGTCACTGGTAGCATTTCCCCCACAATAGAATTAGCAAGTGCTCTGCTGCCTTATACCCAAGTATTTTCTTTTCCTCCTTCATAATATACATATGATCAGGCATTTTTTCCAAAACAAGCCAATTTCATCTACATTAAAGATCTGTTCGGGCTTGTAATTATCATTAACAATAATGTCCCATAAGTACTCTGGATATTGTTTGGCAGCTTCCTCATCGGCACTAGCTGCCTCACCATTCACTTTAATGTGTGTCAGATTTGTTTGTGCCTTGAAGTGTTGGAACCAGACTCACATTAAAAGTCTCTTCAGCAGCACTTTCACCATGTTTAGCTTTATGTCTTCAAATAAATTTTTTTGTTTTTTTTGAATGAGCTGTAAGCTATAAGGCATTTTCATTGTTTATCTTCCAGCCATACACTTAAAACTTTCTCCATTTCCTGAATCACTGGACTTCTTTTCTTACTTATTATTGTCAACTGCATTGGCACAGAATGCTTTACATGTTCAAGAATTCGCTTTTTATCCTGGAAAATTGTGTTCACAGTAGAGCGACCCAAGCCCAACACGTGCTACATCAGCCTGTATTTCCACTCATTTTATGTCTAGTTTCAATTCCATTGTAATAGTGCTGTTTACCACTACTGCTCTCGCTTCTTTCTTTGCTTTGAGGCCATGTTAGGAAATAATATCTTTTGTAACCGGAAAAACACTGATCCTACTCTGAACAAGGACAACAAAAAACTTAGGGATCAGGACAGACAACCAGTGGCAGCAGGTGGGCACGCAGGTAGTTGACACAGTGTTACCATATATGCGGCAGCTGATTTTGGTACTTTGTGCACATGGTTCAAAATTGTCAAATATACAATACAGTATTTTTATTAATTTCGAGAAGCTTTGTATGCAAGTAGAAGAGTGCCTGTATATATATTATTCATTTTCCCAGTGCCAGATTTGTAAAGCTGAGATTCCTTGCCTGCAAGTACCCTTTCTTCTTGTACAGGAATGAAATGTGATTCCAGATTATGGATCTATTCCAAAATAAGACCTACTAACTATTTCTGCACAATAAAAAATTTTCAGTAAAAAATGTTTTCTAGTTTTCAATAATAAATGGAACTTGTATAACAACTATATTAGTACAATTTCTTTTTAACTTTAGCAAAAACATGCACAAATTTCAAGATGACATTAAAAACTAAATTCCAAAGAGATTTTATGAATTATGCATTATAACTAAAGTAAATATTTGTGAAAATTAAGAACAAAGTGATAAATTTAAAATATCTGAAAACAGTTTTCTGAACACTCATGGGAGGGTGTCTCTCCCCACATTTGTGAAGAAAACTCTAGAAGCAACAGTGGTAAAGAAAATTAAGATAACAATCATCTCTTTTGTGAGGTGTACAAGGAAAAATTTATGCAGATATCATTTACCATTATTGATAAGTGAATCAAAGATGACAAAGTTCAAACCAATAACAACAGTTATGACAATTATATCACGAAAAATAAAAAGTTACATGTTCCAAAAAGCCAATGCTTAAAGAAATTAGCATGGAGCATGATCACTTCTGACAACTAAGCAAGTCAAATTCTTATCCAGTGTCCAAAACAAAGTTGTCCACCAAAGAGATTCATTCAGAACTCTTGCAGACAGTGGATAGCTTGTAATTCATCTCTCTAAAGCAGTGGTAGTCAAACAAAAAAATGGCCAGATTCAGTTTTTTCACCCCACTGCTTTCCTAGTTTTGAAAGGATTAGAGAGCACCAGCAAAAAGACATTCCATATTTGGAGTAAACACTAAGATTCAGGAGGAGGAATCAGACAAGATTAAACAACAGTGTGAAATAAAAGAAAAACAGCTAAGTACAGCCTTGCCAAAATCCACAAAACCCAGTGTATGCTGGGTGGGAGACTTTTGATGGAAATAAAACATTCACAAAACGATGAATCAGATTTTATATTTTCCCCTCCATAATGTTCATGAAAATAACTGATTTCCACACTAGAGAAATGTCAAGGCATCCCCCCCCCCACAAAAGATCTAATGACTTTAGTGGCAATTCCATTTACATATAAGATCTTTACCGCAAAAAACCTTATTGTAATAACCCATCACAGGCCTATGCCTGTGATGGGTTATTAGGTGTTATATTGTTGAATGTCAAATAAAAAGACATAATAAAATTAAAAGTAAAATAAAGGAGAAAGTGAATTAATATTAAACATGGAGAGTTAAAAATCAAGGCTTACATTGAGATATCTGGCCTTGGTTGAATATAATGGTGGACTTAGTATTATACACCAGATGGTAGGCAGAGTTACCAATGTACTGGGCCTAACGTAAACAGATCAAGGCTTGATTTACAGGGGCATGACTGTGTCACGGATCATTTTAAGTCACCTGTTTGCAGGCTATGAGCAACACTCTCCTGCAGACTTTATCCCTAGCAAATCTATAAAAGTTGCAGTCAAGAGCTTAGACTGCCAGTAGCTTTTCTGTTGGGAAAAATCTCAAGAACTGTAGGCATTGCTTGATAGCTTGGAAGGTAGGTTTGACCAAAGAACTAGTCAGAATATCCTCCACCAAGTGATCTCCCAAACATCAGGAGGATTCAGATTATCAATGAACATTTTAATAGTTGCGACCAGTCACGCATTATCAATTTTGACATTTAACTCTGATAAGAGCTCTTGCAAGTTGTGATGTATGAAGTTTTGAATCTATCAAATGTTTGTAAGCCCAGGGTTTGAGCCCGTGACCACCAAATATGGAGGATGCGGAAAGGTCAGGGAATGACCACCGCATATCCCCGGAGCAATATGGCCTTAGTTGCTAATGCTCCTAAAAAAAAAAAATAAATAAATAAAATAACAAAAAAAATATTTGTAACCAATCCACTTCAAAAGCCAGTATTTATCTGCAGACATTCTGTCAATAGTTGATGGGAAGCAGATGTCCAAATTTCCACTGCATACAGGATTGCTGAATGAATAATTCTACTGATGTATCTAATAGCGGTCTTAGGATCAGAGACATGAGTTAATTGTTTAGTCTGCCATCTCATTACGGACACCTTTGTATGTAGATGAGTCACACTATCATGAAAGGTCAACTTGGGATCGAAGATGATTCAGAGTGACAAAAAAGCCTGTGGAATGGGTGCTCCTGACATAGACCGCTTTATCAAGAGTGCTGGGGGTAGGTGGGCTTTTCTTAAGAGAAGAAGTCATTACAGCTGATTTATTTGGCCTTAAGCTAAGATGAAAACAAGAAATTCTGAGCCAATTCATACAGAGAATAGCATTCAAGTTGTGGATTAGGGATTGTGGGTCATCTCCAACTGGCTGTGAAGAGCTTTAGGTCATCTGCATAGCAGACAATATCAGGAACAGAGGTAACAATAGGATAGAACACAGCAGTAAAAATGAGACCAGACAACACTCTTTAAAGAATGCCTGCATCGGTAAACAGCTCCAGTGAGAATCTTTGAACCTACTTTTAGACAGTATGTTCTTGAGCAGTGATTGGAGAAAGGCAAGCTAGTCTCCCTTAATGTGTTAGTATTCCTGGCAGAGATGGAGGAAGCCATCAATGGTGACTTCATATCCAAGTAAACAATTGTCATCTCTGTATTTTCTTCAAAAAGCCTTGAGAACTCTGGAGAAAGTGTCCAAGAGATTTGTAATTGTGGACCACCCCTTTATGCCACAGTGGGTTTGAAGGAGTTATTTGGTAAGAACAGTAGGGACAGAGTTGGGAGAAGGTCTACCAAGTAGTTTTAGCTGGCAGGATGCTTTGTCAATGGGTCTGAAGTCTGTAGGTTGGCCTGGTCTCTGAATTTTAGGTACTGGCATAACTTAATAGATATTCCACTAGAGTGGAAAATATCTGTGGGCCAAATTTCATTAAAAGTTCTAAGGAGGCAATCAACAGGACACATTTGCACTTATGACCACAAACTGTGGCACTGTATCATTACTGTATCACTGTATCACAATGCATTAATAGCTGATATTAGCTGGATTTTTGTAAATTTAATATTGGCTAACACATCTGAGTGATGTCTCATCGGTGTGAACAGATGGCACAAAAATAGAAATCTTATAATATACTGAATCTATACTTCTGGGTCAAAATCATGTGGAAAGATTATTGAGCATTCTGAAAAGGGGTGTTCTTCCTTTATCAAGAGTGCACTGGTTGTAGGCTTTGATAGCTGGTGACTTAGCACTGTTAAAAATTGTACTGTCTTTGGAGCAGGCCATGTTGTCACATAGATCCAGTGTGTTTATCCAAATTTTGTAAAGTTCCTGTTCGTGCACAAATTGTCCATCAAGTTTTTTGAGTCCACCATGCTTGTGTTCTTGCTAAGATATATGGTTCTGGAGGCAGCAGTATTTACTTCAAAGTTTAGTCATCACATTAAAAACATGATGACAAGGTCTAGGTTGCAAAGAGCAGAGGATATTGCATGGGAGGCAAGAGGGAGCATAGGTGAACTTGAGAATGTCAAGAAATGCTGGAGTGATGATTTTCTGGTACATGCTGGAGTGATGATTTTCTGGTCAGTCTGCTTTGGAAAAAAATTTTTAATGTTGCTGGGAGACAAATGGCCAAGGGGTGATGGTCAGAACTGAAGTAAGTCTCAGAGCAGGTATTTTTCATGACTTCAATTGGGGCAAAAACAAGGTCACGGTCAAGTAGGGAGGTGATTGATCAGAGATGGACTTGCCACAGCCATGTTCTGGGTGAGCCGATGATTTAGAGGTTGATAGGCAGAGGACAGGTTAAAATCACCAAAAAATGGTGGTGGCATTGGGATGAATTTGATTTAGCAACTAGTCGGTTCCATGTTGGATAATTAGATGATCTGATGGTGAGGGAAATGGATTACAGAGATAACAAAAGTGGATGAGATGCAGCTAACAGTAACACATATGGTTTCAAAGTCCTTTACTTGGGTGAATCTACAGCTGATAAAAGTAAGGTTATTTGAGCTAAACAAAATGGTAACACCACCTCCACAATGTTCAGTGACAGGATAAGCAGATGATATTATAGCCAAATAAACTTGCTGCAAATATGGAATCCTCTTCAGGATTGAGCCATTCTCTGCAATGCAGATAATATGAAATTCTTGGGAGAGAGAGTGTCAACATCTCACAAGTAATTCATACTAAAATCCTCTCGTTGCTAGGATGGTCCTTTGTGTCTTCTCTGGAGAGTCAGCTCTGTAAAAATGTCTGGAAATTGCCTCACTGTTGTATTTAATGTTGATTGGTGTCTTGTAGAAAAGGGTCTTACTAGAGCTCCTACAGACCACAATGAGGACTGTGTAACTAAGTCATATCTCTATGCAAAAAGCTGTATAATTTGGCTTCTTGGTGTTTAACTATGTGGACACAGCAGCAATGCTGAATTCTTCTTTAAGATGCAGTAATCAGGTGGATTAACTGTGATATTAAACGTTTTCTTTTTGTATTGTAGATTTAAGGGTATCCCTGAATTTTTTCTCTAGTGGAAGTTCCAAAAATAAATGGGGATTTTCTCTTCACTGCTTGCCTATGGGCTAGCATGGAAGTTGGACTTCTGTCCTGAGAATATCTGTTGGGGTCTTATAGTCTTAGTTTGCATCAGAGAAGCAGGGAACAGAAAAGAATTCAGTGGCATGCCACTTTCTTGTGAAGGTGGAGGAGAGAGAGCTATGTAGATTGTGCTGTATCAGCATAGACTATACTGCGTTGGGCTGTAGTAGCTATTTGGAGTGAAGCTGTGTGGAGGAAGGCTACATGCCATGCAAGGATGGGAGTGTTTTGGCCTAACTTCCTAGCAAACTGATGCAACATCATCTTTATGAAATGGATAAGAGATCAAGCCTTTAATTGCTTATTTATATCACTGAGAGGTTAGTGTTGTTTAAAACAGTGGTTCCAGAGGTGAAGTTGTAAATTGTAGAAAATGAGTTACTATCATCAGCCAGTCAACTGTTAGCACATTCATGAGAATGAAGTCAAGGATTATGGCATCAATAATTTGTTTTAAATCATTTGAATGGCTGGAAGAGGTGTGACTCATATAATAAACAGAATTTCCTTCTTAGGAGCATGATTGGGTGGCAAATGCAGAAGCAAATGAAGAGTCTGGATCTGTTTTAGTTGCTACATCTGCTGCTCTAATGAGATGAGGCCCATTAAGATAATGAGTTAAGTGACAAATCTTGAGGGCTGCCAGGTTTATTCACTATTGTACAAGAGATGGGACTGTCTGGAAATTTTAATTTGGTCTGATCATATGAGATACACAGCTTTGACAAATTATCTTCATATGAGTGATGTAAGACAGATTTATCTTTCTATCACTATATCTCTTCTTTAAAATTTTTGAGTCTACCTATGTCTGCTATATTGCTACAAACAGAGAAAAGAGTGAGTCTGCAAAGACTTGCATAAAATAGGTTGATGAGTAACTTGCATACAAGAATCATCACACAGCTTCTGTGCTGTGGAAACAGTTTTTTTTTTTTGCAGTTCTTGTCACACTAACAGTGTCCCTCGGGCACAGGGAAGATGTCTGCTGTTCTGCAGCAGACATTTTTATCAAACATCTAGTTTCCAGAGTGCTACTGCACCATAAAATTCAATGGGCACAAGTGTAGCTACATAAAACAGGAAATGCAAGCCACCACAGCATGCTTAAAAAGGCACATTTAGAGGATCAAGAATTTCTAGCATTACCTCTGGGCAGTCAGAATGCACTACTGAATACATGAAAAGGAATTATAACCATTACCACCCTACAGACATTGCTCTGGAAAACAACAGATTCCTCACTGAAACAGATTCATCAGAAAAGAGTACGATTGTTTCCAACATGCCAATGAAGTGAAATGTTGGCAACACCTATCTCTTTGTGTAGGCAAGTGGAACACAGACCTTTAGCCTCCTGACACACTCATCAAGCTTTTGCACTGTTGCTCTACATCAAATCATGCTTTCTGAAGTCATAAAACAACTGGAATGGTGGTGTCATCTCACTGATTAAACCAAATTTATCCATAAACTTAGCCATCTTGCTATGTCTATCCATCACAGAATAACAAAGAGAAATTATGTATCAGGTACATAATGAGTTGCTGCTGCTGTACTCTGAGACTGACAGTGTCACTGATAATGTCACAGCGGCAGCCATTAAAAACATCTTAAAAATAGGCAACGCTTCTCCATTGCTTATTTTTGTAAGAATTTTAGAAAATGTACTATCGAACTGTCGAACAATTTGTACTAATTCATGAAATTGTAGCGAATGCCATAATTCTGGGGTAATCAATGAGTTCTTCAGGCATTTATATATAGGTGTAGCACACACTGAAGGCAATTGCCGTAAATCTCCAATGAAGTATATATTCATACTTCCAAATGGAAAACCAGTTATCTGCTTTAAACGTATATCTATAATCGATAATAGTTCTGCACTAATCATACTAACGTCATCAATTATAATAGTACGTACATGTAGAAAGGCAGTTCTATATTGTTGAAGAATTCATTACTAAGTTGAAGATTATTTGATAGACATATACGGAAAGCAGAATGTACTGTTGTACCATCGACTGTCACAGCAGTGTTGCCCATGGAGGCATAAGTAACATATGCGTTGTGAATATGTGATACATTAAAAAAGTGATTATACGTTTCGATCAATAATTTAAGAGTAAATGTCTTTCCACAGCCAGCAGGTCCAGTGAGAAATATTTGTATCGGTTTATGTATCTGATTATCAATTTGATGACAGATAGCTTCAAGTAATAATGCGTGTTATTCTTTATTAGTACTACTCATCAAATGACAGTATTCTTCAGCTGGTAAGACATTCTCTTGCTTCCTAAAGACAGATGATAATTTATCCATCATCGCCATTCTCATCTCCTCATCAATAGTTTTCTTGTCGGTAAAGAAATCATCATCAATTTCTTTTGATTTAAGAAATTCTTCATTTTTTTCCACCGCCAGTCCATTTTCATCATTCTCATCAATTTCGATACAAAGTCGCCTACAAATTGCTAGCATCTTTTCAATATCAATTTTAAAATATCAGATTCAAACTCTTTTCTTCAAGGTAATTATCTCTTTATTGGTTTCATAAAGTTCAAAATATTTATTTCCATTCAAAATTTCATTCTCCTCATTGATAAATGGTATGTGTAAATTTCCCATTTGGCATAAATGTTCATGAATACATGTATTATAATTCCAATACCAAATTATTTTAGTAAATTGTCTTTTCATCCATCTCCCCCTTTCCTTTTCAATAATGAGCAGTAAATTGTGCAAGAGAGTTATATCTTTTAATGTTTTGCCCTGTTTTTCATATTTATCAAAAATACTATCTTTCCATACATCCAAAGACTCACTATCAACTTGTTAATTCAGCCCTTGATTTACATAATTTCTGATGCTCATGTGGCCATACCGTTGGCACGTATTCAATCACTCTTGAAGACATGGACATTGAGTATCGTAATAAATACCAAGCTGCCTCTTGTGAACTCACCTCCACAGAATTCAATACATCTACACTTAATGCTCCTGTTAGATCAGTTATATCCATATCAGGATATTCTCCTTGTAGCTCTATAATTTTCCATTGTAGGTTGCTTATTCCTCTGTTAGTTTTATTCACATATTCAACTACATATGCTGCACATGAATATTCTTCTATGATAAATTGTAAATCCGAATTAGACTTGAGCACTCCTAAAATCCAAGGATTGTAATTATTCATAAATTTCTCTTCTACCTTGAGTTTAAGAGATACACGTGGTCATTTGATACCAGACCTCAAAATATTTAGATATTCTTCTGATTGGCATTCAGAAAATTCTAAAGGAATACCTATTGTGTGTGTACATGTGTGTAGAACATAAGGCAAAAACACAGGAAATCACCACTGGCCAAAGAGAGGTGGACAGAATATCTGACAGAAAGATGGCACCATGGTTAACAGGCTATGTTCCTCCATTTGCTACTGCCAGGAGGGGGACACGCACATGCACACGCCAAAATCATACCAGTCTAGGCCTCAGAATAATGCTGTAAAACATTCGCTCATTATTAATTCTCAAATTCACACATGCTAATCTGTGCAGTCTGGTGTTCTTTTCTAAGCTATTTCTATATTTATGTAACAAGTAAAATGCCCATCTTACAATACTTATTGAACAGTTATTACCTCGATAAGAAAAAGATAAACCTCCAAGGACACACACAATCCTCCAATATATACTGGGCCACTAAATGAACAAAATTCTAGTCAGAAAAAAATATTTTAATATCAAATATGATCCCATGGCCTTTAATAATACCAATAACCTCAAGGGGGTTCCCCTGGAGTGACTTCTGTATGTGGAGACTGGAATCAAGGTAACTCCTCAGTAACTACAGAAACTTCATAAAATTGTGTTTACTACTCTGCTTGGATATCTTGTTCCAGCTGGAAATTTATTTTACAAAACATTCAAAAGTGTTTAACTGGATTTGGATCTGGGCTGGAAATGACAGCTTTACAATTTTCTCCTCAAATCACTATTGTACTGACCATGCTTTGTGTTAGAGCAATGCTATAATGATACAAATATGGCCACCCTCTTCAAAGAACCACCCCAACACAGGTAAGGACAATTGTTTGGTATGTCATACTAGACAGCTGCATTCAGAGTGTCTCTGATGAAAACCAGCAGACCAAATAAGACAGGCCCATATCATCTCACTATGATGACCAAACTTCATTACCGGTGCAATACAACCTAGCTGAAACTGTTCTGTGGGCATAGGTTACACCCAAGTGTATCCACCTGATGCTTGGACTGTTAAGCATGACTCATTACATTCTGCTACTACTAATAACTACAATGCTTTTGTACTCTGCATCAGAATTGGTAATGGCATGCATGACTGAGGACAGCTTCAGCTTATGAGCAGCTGCACAACTAACTCATTTTAAGAAGTGCCTTCTTGATGGTGATTGGTTCTACACATCCTAATTCTATCAAAATTTTTCTAGTCTGCTCATTGAGAGGGCCTTTGCAATTTCCTCTCACCATCCATTTCAACTGTCAAAATGTTCTTCTGATCATTAATGACAGTGGTAAATGGCTTGGAATGAATGGTGACCTTGTATTCTGTGTTCAACTAGTGCACAGTGTTTCAAACAGTTGATTTTGTGTGTCTCACACTTTCTGCTGTCTGGTAAATGGCATGTCTGCTATGTAACAACCTGCTATCCTACCTCTTGTGAATTGATCTAGGTCCTTTTCTAATTGCACTGTGTTCCATCTACTTGTTTCTGAATGCCTTTTGCATACCCTTTATACACTCTTGTATCCTTGCATTAACAGGTACTATTGCCACTACCTTCCAGTAACCATCACTCTTCCCCCCCCAATAGATTGGAGCAGGGGTGGCCAACCTTTTCTTGCAGCATGCCACATATTTTGCAAATGACATCATGGGTTTGTTTGTTAGTTTGTTTGTTTGTTTGTTTGTTATTTGGTTTTTAGGAGCATTAGCAACTAGGGCCATATTGCTCCAGGATATGCGGTGGTCATTCCCTGACCTTTCCGCATCCTCCATATTTGGTGGTGACGGGCTCGAACCTCGGTCTAATCAAGAAGCGTGTGCTACGCACTGCTGCTCCTTCGCACCTGGCTACGGAGGCGCCTGCCATCATGGGCCACCTACAGGAAGGTCCAAAGGTTAGAATCAATACCCCCCCCACACTGAGTAGTGCCAAGTGCTATCAAAAGTTTTTGCTAACTACATAAAGGAATTATGTTGCACTTGTAATAAAAAATTAAAAAACAATTTTATATTTAAAAAATAAATTTAATATAGATTAACAAATAAATATTCATCTTCACAGAATGAATATCGTGAGAAGCTTGCTAGCACCCATACTGCACTAAATTAAAACTAAAAAGCAGTAAATGCGAGCCAATAAATAAGGTTCCTAGAAAAAGGCCTTTGGTGTTCGGAAACATAACTGAAAACATTTCTTGTAATGACCAACAAAAATGAGAATTAAAACCAAAATTTTAATAAAATAAAAACTAGTTACATAAAATGTAACTTATATTTTCTGTGTGACTATTATATAGCTATTATATGATCCTACACTGGATTGCAGGCTGGCTAAAAGATAGGAGATAGAGGATTGTCATAAATAGTTTTAGAGGAGCACATTTCAGTGAATATTAAGCACAGACAACTGAACATCTATAGACTATATTATCCTTTTATCTGTTTATGGAAGGTAGGATTTAAAATGTATAGATAATGCAATGGTCTTGATTCTCATGGTAGAACAAATAGCTTAGTAATGCTGTCCTAGAAAAGCACTACTTTCAACAGATAGCTTTAGCATTATTACAACTAAGACTTCATATACCACATGATAGCTCACAGCAAACAACTTAACTGTTTTGTCAGTGTGTGTGTTATCACTAGAAACCACTTTTATCTGATGAAGGACCAGTTAGTCCTGAAACAGGCTATCACAGCAGTCTCATGTTTTAAGCAAATGGCCAATTAATCTACATAAATGCCAGCTGTTTGAAACTAGTGCAGTACATATAATGAGAATTAAGGCCATTGCATCTATGCAGTTTAAATCCTGCTGACTGAAAAATAAATTAGAGGGCAGGATAGTTTTACTGGCAACTTGTGACAATGGCAACAGGTGTATCTTTAAGACATGCCACAACTAGTTTGATTTGATTTGGGTTTTCATGGCACAAGGGTGATTAAGGTCATGATGTGCCAAGTCAATGCCACAACTAGTGAAAACGGTGTCACTACAAAAGAAGGTTCAATGCACTGAGTGGTTTATTCAGACAAAATCTGATTCTCAAGTACAAAGAAACTACTGAAAAACATATGAGAAAGAATGATCACCCATTCTGCCTAATATTAACCATAATATATTTATTGTTGATATAACTTGTTTTTAGAGCCAAACAGATTCCATACCCAGAAAGGTGACATGAAAAATATATTGACCATGTATCCCTTTAAATAGTTTATGGGGACGAGTCAGTTACTAAGTAGCAAACAAACATAGCTAAATAAACACTAGATGAATAATTGTAGGTTTTTAGCAACAATTGGCAGACCACTCCATGTCAATGGAATGGGAACACCCTAATTCATTCCTAATAAGAAGTTTAAGGATACATCATCTGCAGGGAAAGTGGTGACTTTTTTGTGGGACTCTTGTAGTTTCAAAATCCAGAAGTTATCATGAATGCCACATCATACTGCACACTTCTGAGGAAACCCACTCAAGTTGCAGAAGATGGCCTGTGACACTGAAATATGAAATACTACTGTTGCATGTTGATGCAAGGAGCTGCATACAGTGCATGCAACCCAAGAGACCATGAATAATTTGGATGACAACTCAATCAACCTCCTACAGCTTTACCTCACCCTAGCAATTTTCATTTGTTTGGTTCACCTAAACAACAGTTTGGTTGCAAATATTTTTGCAATAATGAGGAAGTGGAAATAATGTACATCACTAGTTATGACAATAAGTGATGTCTTTTTTAAGTAGCAGTTTTCCAAAATTTGATAAAGCAATGGGACAAGTGCATAAATCACCAAGTAATTTATTTTTCAACATTATCACCAAAAACATTTGTTTGATTATATTGAAAAATAAATGCTATGCTCAGGTCAGTTCCTACTTAGTACTTTTATTTTTTCCTTTACTGCCTCTGCCAATAACAGGCAGGGATTTATGTGCATGATGGCATTTTAAATTGCAGATTAGTCAAAAACCACTCAATGCAATACACTTTCTTGTAGTAATGCAATTTTCATTAACAGTTATGTAGTATTTCAAGGTGTGAGAACTTGAGGAAGACAGCTGGATAAGATATTAAGCAGTCTTAATATCTTATGTAACTGCCTTCCTCAACTGACTTTATTCAACATGTCAATAAAAATAAGTTTCTGTAAACTTCTTACAGATTTTTTTTATAACAGGCTTAACCATTTTTCTCTATCTACTTTACTTTTCATGAAATTTAAGAATGAAGACAAAAGGATAATATTTTCCCAATACTTCTAAATTCCATCTAATTTTGAAATGACTTTATTGCTCTATAAGTCAGTTATATTCTTTGAAATGCCATATAGCTAAACAGAATCCTCCAAATTTATGCACAAGAATATAGTAAATAACATGGCATGTCACTAGCAATACATTTTTTTTAATAAGCATACTGCTAGTGACTTATATAAGTAAGGAAAAAACCACAAATTATGTAGTTTTGGGTGTTCCTATTAAATGTTTAACCTAGCACAGATTAACAACAGCTGAACAAGGGCAGTTACCCCACACACACACACACACACACACACACACACACACATACATACACACATGCAGTTATATATATTACAGTATAAGATTGAATGTGAATATTCCTGTGACTAGTGAGCTAATGTGTACTTGATTAAAGTAATGTTAATGTGGAAAGAGAGAACTATAATATACTGTTAACTTGTGACAGATGTGCAAAAAGCTGGAGCTTGAAACTTCTGTATCAGTTTTTATGAAATGCCTTCCCTTAGGCTAAAATAAAACAGTGCAGCTAGCCAATTCCTAAAGTGCACAGCCAAATTAGAAAGTTTTCCTATTATTTAATTAATCTTATATATCCCACTCAGCTCACAACTAATACTGAAACCAGAAAACAAACTTTCTTGTAATGGATGCAAAATTATTTACTTTTGTAAATGATTTAAATAATCTGAATATTAAGATAATCTTAAAAGGATATGACTGAATATTATAGTGATTCTATTTTAGTATTAATATAAAAGTCTGTTTGTTTTCTTTTCCATCACTACATAACTTACTTAACTGCAAACTGACTAATGGGTTAATAACAGGAATTGTGAAACAGATTTCGACACTTGTCCTGTAACTTTAATGTACACATCAACTGACATCTTAAAATATTTAATATTCAGTCTTGGGCTGTAACACATACAAGTGCACTATCCAATATGACAAAGTCCTCCAAGAACATTTTTTGGCAGGTCTTCAATAAGATGTTTCTCCATTCCCCACCCACCCAAAAGTTTTATTCAGATTAATTTTTAACTTAACTGTTTTGCCCACAGCAGAAACTCGTTACATTTACTTCCCTCAACTACTGATATATAAACCAGCTCATTTCTCATTTACTAATACTGCTGATATTCTTCAGTTATAAAATGCATTTTAAATCACATTATTTGAGTATAATTGTACTGGACTATCTATGTTTGTTTGTTATTTGGTTCTTAGGAGCATTAGCAACTAAGGCCATGTTGCTCCAGGGATATGCAGTGGTCATTCCCTGACCTTTCCGTATTTGGTGGTCACGGGCTCAAACCCCAATCTAATCAAGAAGCGTGTGCTACACACTGCTGCTCCTGCCCACTTGGCTACGGAGGCACCTGACTATCTATGTATTATTATTATTATTAGCCATATGGTGCAAGGAAGCCTGAAGCTTATGCTGCACCAGCCAATACAAAAATTCCCCGAGTTACCCTGTGAGAGACAGAGAGAAAGTAGAAAGGAATCACCAAGAAAGAGAAGAATGATGATATCCAGCTCAAGACTCTGGGTTTGCCAAGCCTATATTCACCAGATGTGAGCCCCTGGAGATATGTTGGCTGATCTACATAAAAAAAAGTTTAGAGAAACAGTATATTATTAAACAAGCCTGACTTAGCAGTTTTATGTTCCTCTGAACATTCCCCTCCCTCCCTTTCTAGGAGAGAAAATTCTTAACTAAGTCTAAGGTTTCCTGTAGCCAACACCAGTAAATAAGCTTAAGGGCAAAACAGTAAAGCTAATCAAATTTTCACTGCATCAGCAATCATTATATATAAAAAAAACATTCAAGTGAACACAAAAAAACTAACATTTTGAAAAAATGTCACTGAAAATTAATATATATGATGGTCAAATACCACTATCACAGTGACTCATAATAAAATAAGTCACTGTGATAATAGTTTATAATGCTGAGATAATGGTTTATAAAACAGTGATGTTATAACCCTTCATTTTTAGGAAGCATAATCTGAAAAGGATATGATTGAATATTATAGTGATTCTATTTTAGTATTAATATAAAAGTCTGTTAGTTTTCTTTTCCGTCACTTACAGAGGGGAAGAAAAGAAGAGAGATAAAAGTACTTACAATGCTTTTATCTTTGGAAAAAAAAAAAAACATTTTATATTTACCACAATGAGTACTTTTGAAAGTAATGTAGTGCTCTTATGTGTGAAAATTTTTTACCATCAGCTTTGGAAACAAAAAGCTGTTTATGGAAGTGCTGTTTCTTTACCGAATGCATGAAATATTTAATGCAACTTTTTTTGTACATGTAAGGTGCAGTCATATTATCTGGTCTCCTACTTCATCTAACACAAATAATACAATAAAGAAGTACAAATTTTAAATCATTTTCAACTTATAGTACAAAAGATAAGTCTACTCATCCATTGCATCTTTTTTTCTCTCGCAAGCTATCAAGGGTTGTAGCAAATAATCCTACCCACCTAAATATCATTAGCAAATTTTGATGTGGAACTTATATTACAACATTGACATTAAATAAAATCAGAAACTCTATCCTTCCCCTCAGGGCATGCTACATTTGTAATCCCCATCTTTTACCTATCCCTTTATCTACATCCAGCAAACTACTCCCAAAGCAACACTCCAAATTTAGATGTGATTTTTCATGCGGGACTCAGTCAAAAACCTTACTAAATTTTAAGTAAGTTATATCAAAATTATTCCTTACATGCAATTCTGTGATTACCTCATAATATCTAGAAATTCTCTCAGATATGCCAGACAAGCTGTACTTGCAACCTGGGAGTCTAAAATGCTGATGGAACTGATATTCAGGTGACATTCAAGTCAAGTGTACCCAATTTCAGCGAAGTCTGGACAGTCTGTGACAGTCAAATCCTCTGCCTTCACAATGGCGGGACTGTTAGTAATCCTGGGTATAACCTCCATGCACAAGCACACTGTGGGTGACCACCCAGGTGCGAACCAACATAAGCAGGCGTCTAGGTGAGGCACCCACACCACACGGAGGAATGCTGCCCTGTGTTACCAGGCAATACTAGGTGGTAGATGGCTCTCACCAACCGGCACAATACCAACACTTTGCTTATTGGAGGCTTGAAGTGGTGGGACACATGTTTAGGCTCGAGCTAAGTTCCAGTCAATCCTTCCCCATCTCTTCCATCAGGTAGTATGATTGATATCTTTTGTGGTTATGATGAACACCATGGTGAGATCCAAGTACAGGTCACTGTTGAAAAAAGCCGTGAATTAGGGTTGAATTTGAGAGTGTCTGCAATTCTGCCCAGACACGATAGGAGAGAGTATATGATGAGAGCCCTGTTGTTCAATTCGGCCCTGGAAAGATTGTGCAAGGCTCAAGGGGTAGAATTATTTTTCAGCCTGGTCTGTACTTGTTAACAGGAGAGACTGCTTCTACAGGGATGGGATACACTTAAATAGAAAGGGTGCAAGAATGTTTGCTGATGCTATCGAGGCAGTGTTAGGTGGGTTGGAAAACTGCTAGATTGGGGGGATACAAGGACTAATAGATTAACAGTAGCCACTGGCAGAGGTGAAAGTGATTCTTGCACTGCTTCTATTGCAATGAGCCGCAGCCTGGAAAATAAGATGCAGGATATTTCAGAGACTGCTGGGTATCATTGGGATACAAATAAACACATGGGTTGTGTTAGGGTAGCTAAGAAAAAGAACAGGTGCATGTATTCTTGCGTGTACACCAATGCTAGGAGTTTAGTAAATAAATTTGATGAATTTGAGGTATTTCTCAAAACATCAAAGGCAGATATTGTGGGGATTTCAGAGACGTGGTGTCACACAGATATAAGGAATGCAGAACTGGAATTTGGGGAGTACAATATCTACAGAAAGGATAGACAGAATAGGAAGGGAGGAGTGGTTATGCAATTAGTTAAGAAATACACAAAATCCAAGGAAGTGAAGCGAGTCGAAATTGCTGGACAGTGCAGTGTCGAGTCAGTTTGGTGTGACATAAGCATTGGGAGATCAAAATTGAGAGTAGGAGTGTGCTATAGGCCTAATGACTCTGACGAGTATAATAAGAAACTGTACAGGGAAATAGAGTGGGCCAGTAAATCAGAGTCTCTTATAATGAGGTATTTTAATTTCCCAGATATTGACTGGAATTTGGAGGCTGGTCACTCACACACTAGCAAGGCTATTGTGGATTTATTGGATGATTGTTTTCTACATCAGCATGTTCGGGAGGCAACTAGAGGGAGTAACTTGATTTGATTATCAGTAGTGATTCTTCATGCATTAAGAATCTGCAAGTAAATAAACCACTAGGTGGCAGTGAACACAGTGTGCTGAAGTGGGATTTACTCAAAGCCATTAGGGGTAAAGGGAAGGGTTATTGCTTTCGTAAAGGCGACTACGATGGACTGAGACAGTATTTAAATTCTATACAGTGGGACCAACTGATGATGTTACCAACAGCAAATTCAAAATGGGAAGCATTCAAAGAACTTATCTTGGAAGCTACTAGGCTTTACATACCAACTAAGAAATATTGTTCAAGGTTTAGGCCTAAGTCAGATGAACTAATGAGACATATGGCAGAGAAGAAAAATGCATGGGATACCTACAATTTAACACGTGACACAGAAGCCTATGATAGATACAAGTTGATCTGTAACCAAGTTACAAAGGAGGTTAGGCAGGCGAAAGCAAATTACGAGAAATCTTTGGCAAGGGATGCAAAGAAAAACAGCCAAGAGTTCTTTACTTATGTAAACTCTAGAAGGAAGGGGATGAATCAGATTGGTCCACTTGATATTGATGGTTCAACTGTTGATGATCCTGCTCAGGTAGCTAACAAACTAAATGAATATTTTGCATCGACATTCACACTTGAGGAGTTATTCAGTGAGGGGAATGCCAGAGGTGTATTCAACTTTGGCAGTAAGCTAGAGAATCTTGTAATAACTGAGAGTAAAGTGAAGGAGAAATTGTTGAAGATAAATACAAGAAAGGCACCTGGGGTGGATGGGATCTATCCAGTTATATTAAAGGAGGCAGCAAAGGAAATAAGCAAACCCTTAGCCATAATTATGAGAGCTTCCTTGGGCTCAGGGGAAGTACCCATGGACTGGAGATGTGCAAATGTGACCCCAATTCACAAAGGAGGATCAAAGCATGACACAAGTAATTATAGACCTGTTAGTTTAACTTCTGTTCCAGGAAAATTAATGGAGGCACTGGCTAAAGAAGCACTGCAGGATCATCTAGACAAGACTTCAGTTATAGCTCAGACATAGCATGGTTTTGTTAAGGGGAAGTCTTGCCTGACCAATTTGATTGGATACTATGATGCAGTCACTAAAGAACTGGATGCAGGGAATAACTTTGATATTATATACTTGGATCTTAGAAAGGCTTTTGATACTGTTGCACATGGAAGACTGCTGCACAAATTGGAGCAGTGTGGCATTGGAAGCAAATTGCTGCTATGGATAAAGGGGTGGTTGAGGGGGAGAAGACAGAGTGGTAATCAATGGACACTGCTCATCATGGACTAATGTTATTAGTGGAGTCCCTCAGGGTTCAGTATTGGGTCCATTATTGTTTTCTGTATTTATAAATGATATTGATGATGGTATATCAAGCTTAATGTCCAAGTTTGCAGACGATACGAAGGTTAGCAGGGTTGTCAAGGACACTACTGACACAATGCTACTGCAACAGGATCTGGAAAGGTTGAGTAGATGGGCTGAGAGGTGGCAAATGAAGTTTAACATTGACAAATGTAAAGTACTACATATGGGAAACAGCAACCCCAGAGCAACGTATCAACTCTGTGGTACTACACTGACAGTGGTAGAGAATGAAAGGGACCTGGGGGTGGTTGTGCAGGCAGATATGAAGTTTTCTGAGCAGTGCAGACGGGCTGCAAGAGTAGCTCATGGTGTATTGTCGATGATATATAGGAATTTTTCTAGCAGGGATAAGGTGATTATTCCCTTGTATAAGGCAATAGTCAGGCCACACCTAGAGTACTGTATACAGGTCTGGAGGCCTCATTTCAAGAAGGATGTAGAGATGCTGGAACGACTACAGAGAAGGGCAACAAGATTAGTGAATGGAACAAAGGGGTGCTCTTACGAAGAAAGGCTTAAGTTTTGCAAATTACAGTGTCTGGGGGACTAGGCACCGGCGAGGTGATCTGATAGAGGTGTATAAAGCCTTGAATGGTTTGAGCATACTCAATGCTGATGGGATTCCTCCTCTTGCTCAGAATAATCACCTGAGAGGGCATAAATTTAAATTGGGAAAAGACTCAATGTAGGATAGACGTGAGGAAATTTGCCTTTAGCCAGCGGGTGGTTGGTTGGTGGAATAGACTTCCATCCTTTGTCGTGGAAGTTGATAGCCTAAATAAGTTTAAGGCTCAGCTGGACAGGTATTTCGAACGAACAGGGGTGAAGTGGAAGTGGTTATTTTTTATTTATTTATTTATTATTATTTTTTTATTTTTATATTTTTTTTTTTTTTGGCTGATGCATAAGCTTGCTTTCTTGCATCAAATGCCTCTACTAATGCTAATCCAAACTTCCTTACATTTCGAGGATACAGCTCTAAAACAGTGTTCGCAGGCCAGCTGCTAGTTAGTACACCTGATGGAACCTATTGGTAACTCTCTAGGAGGCTTCCGGATCAGCTAGTTTATAATCTTGCTACCTCTACTCTGCCAGATAGTGACTAGAGGGAGTCCGAATACTATGCGGGAGGCATTGTTGAGGTCAGGTTATGTCAAGGAGCTGGGTATATTCTTACCATGTGTGTATACCATTTCCAAAAATTTCATTACGTCATACAGCATGTCCATCTATCCACCACTTCTTATTATTGAATATACCATGAATTCTTAAACTCATAGAGCAAGCTTATCTGCAAAAAGATCTAAACCTCCCAAACACTTCCTAGTTCATTTCACAAATATATGTGGTCTCAATTCTAATCTCAATGATGTCCATTTCCACTTGAAGTCTGCCAAACCCCCATGTACTTTTTCTGACAGAATCTCAGTTATCGGTTTATTCAACTACTGCTCATCTCAGTTGCCCAAATTATTCACTGTATGATTCCTTTTGCCTCAAAGGTGGTACTTGTGCATGTGTCCGTTCCGATATTCCCTGTTGGAGACTTAGTAATTTGGGATCTCCTCTTTTCGATCTTCTCTGGCTTAAATCTCTCTACCTCATTCTGTCAAATTCATCTGTTGTCTCTAACGTTCTCCCAACTCCATTAATCACTTGGAGCTCTTTGACTTCCTCTCTTTGCAACTTGACTTTCTCCAGTTCAACTTTCCTAACAGTGAGGTAATTTTCCTTGGTGATTTTAATGTTCAGAACTCCAGCTGGCTTCCATTTTCTAGTCACACCGACCCAGGTGGTCAAGATTCTAAGGCTTTTGCAATTATTAATGACCTTGCACAGATTGTTCATTTACGTACAAGAACACCAGACAATCCTAACCATACAGCCAAAACGCTTGATCTTTTTCTCACAAATAAACCTTCTAAGTACAAGATCGAAGTGAGTGGTCCTTTAGGCATCTCAAGACCACAACTTGGTGATTGTCTCTTTTCCAATGGAGCCATTATCTCATGGCTATTCCCAACCTTGTATTTTTTAGCATTACAAGAATGCAAAATGGGATGACCTGCAGATTCTTTTATTCTTTTCCTTAGTTGGATTACTGTTTCAAAATTTCTGATGTCAATGTTTGCTCAGATTGTGTCAGTGAAATTATTCCTGTAGGAATGGAATCCTTTATTCCACACTCCACTTTAAAATCTCGTCCTTTAGAGAAGAATGTTGCATATCATAATTCGCTTGTTTCCAATTCTTCAGTTTCATTTTCTGCCTACACCAAAGCTCGCAACAATTGAAAAGCAGTTATTAATCAGTCCAAACTAGATTTTGAACAGGCTAAGAGTAGAAAACTTGCTTCTTGCCCTAATGGTAGCCGAGCATTCTGGTCTCTTGCCAAAGCTATTGGCCGCAACTTTTGTCCATCTCTGCTCCCACCTCTGTCAAAACCAGATGGTTCTGTTGTCACTTCAGCCAAGGATAAACCTGCTAGCATCCCATTTTTCTTCCAACTCATGTATTAATGATCTTGGTAAAACACCTTCCACCATCCAACACGCTTCATTTAATGCCTCCTGTGGTCTTCCATCAAAAGGACATTAGAAGGATTTTGACGAATCTCGATGCTAAGAAAGCTCCAGGTCCTGATGGTATTTCTCCACTTATTCTTAAAACCTGTGCTCCTGAACTTACTCCTGTTCTTTACTGCTATTTTTCATTTTGTTATTCCAACGGTATTTTTCCTACTGCATGGAAATTTGTCATATCCAGCCAGTTCCTAAAAAGGGTGACATATCCCTGCTATCCAATTATCATCCCATTGCAATTACTTCTACTCTTTCTAAAGTAATGGAGAAATCAATTAACCACCAACTCTTAAACTACCTAGAAACCTTCTGTCTGATCAACGATCGCCAGTATGGATTCGTCAATGTCGATCCACTGGAGATATTCTGGCTTATGTTACCCATTTATGGACTAATTCAATGGAAAGGTTCGGTGAAACATAAGTAGTTGCTCTTGACATCTCAAAGGCTTTTGATCGTGTTTGGCATAAAGGTCTTCTAAACAAGCTTCCATCTTATGGTTTGCCAACTGTTTTTTGTAATTGGTTATCCAGTTTTCTCTCTGATCGCTCACTGAGGGTGCTGGTAGATGGCTCTCTGTCTTCTAACTTCTCCACTAATGCTGGTGTCCCCCAAGGCTCAGTTCTTTCCCCCACTATTTTCCTCTTATATATTAATGACCTTCTTCCATTGACTGGTAATCCTATCCATAGTTTTCCAGATGATAGTACCTTGCATTCCACTTTCCATTTTGAGAAACCTTGCCCTGCTCAATCAGCTTCAACTTCTCGAATATCCACTAGCAATTCCTTAAATGCCAATCTCCAGGTAACTCTCCAGTGGGGCAAAGACAACTTAGTTGATTTCAATCCTTCTAAAACCCAGTCCTGTCTTATATCTTGCAAAAAGGATTCTTCTGCTCCTATGCTTATCTTTGGTGACACTCCGATTTCTAGGCAAAATGATATATTTCTTTTTGGGATTATCCTGACTTCTAATCTCTCTCTTGGTACAAGCATGTTGTTGTTATTTGGTTTTTAGGAGCATTATCTTCTTTCGTCTTCTCAACCTCCAATCCAAGCATGGTACTAAGTACTATAGGTTCTAATACCTCTCATGTTTGGGGTTTTCATAAAAAAAAAAAAAACCCAGACTGGTCCAACATGAGCTTCCATTAATCAAACCATACTGTGATTCATAGAAATGACACCGAAGAAGAGAAAATGCTTGATTAAAAAGCATGTTTTGGTCAATTGCAATACATAGATTATGGAATATAGTAAGTTTTCTAGTGAAAACCAATACCAGAAATCTTGTTAATTACTTGCTTGATAATCACGATTATGTATCAATATTTACTTTTAGCTAACATCAGATTTTAATTTCATAATTTCTCTACCCCTTTTTTGGACCTATAACCAAAATTACCAACCCATATCTGATGCTGGCTACCTACTTTTTATATTAATTTAATCATTTTTGTTTTATAGTTCCCATTTATCTAATTGGCTTTGCAATTCAGCTTTTAATTTTGTTTAATTCATTATATCACATAGGATATTTACATTCCTTCTCATGCCTATAATATCTCCAATTTCTGCTATCCTTCTCCTATTAGTTATGGCATTTTGTGTAATTTATGCATCCATCTTAGACTTTTTAACAGATTTATATATTTCACAAGCAATACCATAATCACGAGTCTTACATAAGAATACACAGTCAAGTGTGCATGTATAAAGCTAACACGATACACTAAAACTACATTTAATTAATGAATTTCTCTTTTTCCATTACAAATTGTATGGGAAAAAAATGTAAGTGATGCTGGATTTCTATTTGTATATTTTTAATTAAATTTGGGATGGCTTAAAAAATGATGAGTTTTTACTTCAGGATGCCCAGAAGACAATAGGCACTTAAAAAAAAAAGCAATTTTCCTTTCAGGGATTTTGCTTACTTCTTGAAGTAAAGTGTAGCTTGAGAATCTCAAGAAATTAAAGTTGAACATATAACAAACAAAATAACTTTTATGTCAATGAGAAAGCACTACATAATCACTTTATATTACTTTACACGAAAGATGCTTGGCATTTAGGGTTAGAAAAAGATGCAAATGTTTTTTTTTCTTTTTTAACTAAAGAAATCTTGGTAACAATTCTATTCAAATTAATTGTTATGCTGAGATAATTTATGGATTTCCTTTAGTAAAGATATGCATTCACTTTTCGTAACTTAATAAACAAATAGTCTATTTATTAAATACATATGATGACGCAATAACTTTTCCAAAGGCCACAAATAAGTTGCTAACCTACTGCATGCTCTTATGCAGCTGGCAAGTGTCATTGATGCAGAGTAACATATTACAGGTGATTCCCACACTGTTAAATCTGGAAAAACAGAGTGCTAAGTGAATCAGTGGTAAGTGAGCACCATATTCCCATAAGGTAACATATGTATTTGTGAGTTGCAGTCTATGCCATAGGATAATTGCTAATCAATAATAAAAGGTAGTGAAAAGATGCACAAATGTCAGTCAAAATATTTAATATTCAAAATTTTGTACATATAAAATATTCTATATTACATACCTATATGTGGTAAGTAACTACATTACGTATCAAAATTAAACTTAAAATTCCAATTAAAATCATGAATTTATTAATCTGACGGTTTGTTTGTTTCGGAATTTATTGGGCGCATCGGCAACTATGGCCATAGTGCGCCAAATCTGACGGTACTGGGCTTTGTCGAGCTTTTGTATCTTTGGACTGAAAAATGTGTTGTACTTTGTCCGTCTTCTTGTTGTTGTACAAAATATGTAGGGATTGATTTCTTTCTTTAAATTTCTTATTACCTCGAAACTTCATTGCATGTCAGGGTTGTTCTCCCAAAAATAATCACACATTTTTTCCAAAGTGTTTGAAAGCTCCACTATGTCTTTTTGCAATCAGTGACTTTATCGGTTCTTCATCTAGGATCATGTTATCTTCTCTCTCAATTGCACATTCTTATTCTTTGTCATTTCCATGAGTTCTTCATTAGAAAGGCCATCCCTGACGTTGTCGATCATCTCTTGTACGCCATCATCATCAATTTTGTCCAATCCTGCTTCTTTTCCGAGCTCAACAATTTGCACTTTAACATTCTCAACCGAATCATCTGATTCTTGGAAATCCTTTATGCAATCCATCCAAACTTTCCTCCACACTCCATTCATGGTTTTCTGAGTCACTTCATCCCAGGCACTTAAAATGTTGTAGGATTTCCAAAACTTCTTTAGGCTCGGTACATTTTCACCAGTGTTGATGGCTTTAATAGCTTGGGAAAAGGTGTTCCTTACGCAGTAACCTTTAAATGTGGCAATAACACCTCAGTCCATTGGTTGGATCAGAGATGTAATGTTTGGAGTCATTTAAAAAATTTTTATATGATTGTTCAAGTCTGTCTTCTAAAGCTCTCTTTGCTTGGATGTCCTGGCCAATTGTCCACAATTGGAATTGCGTTGTATTCAAGGTTGTTTTTTGCACAATAGTTTTCCCCTGTGGGACAGAAGAATTCAGAGTACTAATCAACAATAAGTGACCTTGTTACCTGAACTTTTTTATTAGCCTTCCAAATTACATGTAGGATTGATTAAGTGATAACTTTTAAGATCCTTAGATTTTCCGAATGGTAAACTAAAAGGGGTTCTAATTTAAAATCCCCCTGCGGTGTTAGTACTGGTAATGCAGCGGGGAAATTTTAAATTTTAGATTTTAAAGTCAACCGATCCCTAGCCGTTTTGAAGCCTGGCATGTTTTTATCTTTTTTCTACATAAAACTTCTTTTAGGCATTCATTTCCAAAAAAATCCTGTTTAATCTATGTTAAAAACTTGTTAATCAGTATAACACCCCTCTTCAATAATTTTAACAAATTCTTTTTGATTGGTATTGGTATTGGTATTGTTATTTCTGGCGCAAGGGCTACTAGGGCCATATTGCGCCTATCAAGGGTAAAGGAGTCCAGGTATTGTGATTATAAAATCATGTCAGATGCGGTCATATAGCTGTATCTCTTTGAGGAAGCAAAAAAATTCTATTAGATTTGCATCATTGCCTATAATGTGACGAAGTGTTAAAGGTTCTTGAAGATTTCGTAGAGTACCGAATGAGGCTTTTCTGGCAGCAGTATATAGTGTACAATCAATGAGAATGTGTTTGATAGTGAGAAAAGAGTTGCAGTGAGTACACTTCGGAGGATCGTCTCCTGTGAGTAGATAAAGATGGGTGAGGTGACTGTGACCGATTCGCGCTCTGGACAAGACGACTTCTTCCCTTCTGTTTACACGGAAGCTGGAAGCCCATAACTGTGGTTCAGATTTTATTTGCAGGAGCTTGTTCTGCAGTTGAGCTTGCCACAAAAGTGTCCACTGTTCTTTACATACATGCCTTATATAGGATCTATAGTCAATATACGGAACGTAGTAATTCGTCGATGCTATGTTGGATGATTGTTTTGCTGCATAATCCGCTTTTTCATTCCCTAATATCCCCATGTGGCCTGGGATCCAACAAAAGATGACTATTTGCTGGTGTTCTTGGATATGCATCAGCCGAGATTTTATTGTTGCTATTACAGGATGTGTTGGCGAGGAGGAATTTTGCAAGGCTATAAGTGCACTCTGTGAGTCTGTATATATCACAGTTTTTTGGATGGACAGATGGAGGATATTTTCTAAGGCAAGGTTGATGGCATATAATTCTGCTGTATAACTGCTGCATTCAGTGGGCAAGGAAACAGAGATAGTGTTATGGGGAAAGACGGCTGCAGCCCCGACTCCACTTTCAGACTTTGATCCATCAGTGTATACTTTTGTAAAATGTGGATAATTTTGTGTGTGAGCAGTATGGAGTTGTTGCATGTTGATATTAGCAAGCGATTGTTTTCCCCAGCTTAGGAAATAGCTGTCACAGGATGCTTTAATAGAATACCATGGAGGATCTGCACTGTTTGAATCTTGGAGGACTTTGTCAAGATGTATATTCCACGTTTGCGATAATACCTGCAATCTGATGCCAGTAGGTTGAGCTGCTCTAGGTTTGTTTCTATAGTGCATAAAGAACTGTGGATCATTAAGTATTGGCCTAATGGGGTGAGTAGATATACTTTGAATTTTGGCCGCATAGTTTAGGAGTAACATCTTTCTCCTGAGTCTGAGGGGAGGTTCATGGGTTTCAATATAAAGACTTTGTACTGGCGACGTTCTAAAAGCACCTACAGCAATCCTGAGGGCAGAATGTTGAATAGGGGCAAGACATGATAACGCGCTTTCCCTAGCAGAATCATACACCGGGGCACCATAATCAAGGCGAGATCTAATTAGGGCTCTATATAAGTGAAGTAGGGTGCAACGATCTGCACCCCACGATGTAGAAGAAATAACTCTTAGTAAGTTCATTTTTTTCTGGCAAACAGTCCGTAGATGTTTAATGTGTTCTTTAAAGTTCAATTTATTGTCAAAAATCACATCAAGAAGACGAACGCTATTCACAACTGCAACAGGTTGGTTTCTTAAATGTATTTCAGGATCTGGGTGCATCTTTCGTTTGTTACAAAAATGAATGACACTAGATTTCTGATAGGACAGTCGGTAACCATTCTGTGTCATCCATAGTTCGATATTATTGATTGATGTTTGAAGTTGCCTCTCAATAAAACTCATGTTTTGTGAACTGCAAGCGACCGTCAGATCATCAGCATATAGGAATGAAGTCACTGTATTGGGAATAATTTTAGTCAACTGATTTATTCTTATTGCAAACAAAGTTGCACTAAGAACAGAGCCCTGAGGGACTCCTTCTTCTTGTATATATGTTTTGGAAAGGACTTGCCGATAGCGAACTTGAAAGGTCCTCTGCTGTAGGAAATTCTGTATGAAAAAAGGTAAGTGACCTCTCAGATCCAGGGAATGTAGATCTCTCAGGATGCCAAAACGCCAAGTGGTGTCAAAGGCTTTCTCTATATCGAGACATGCCATGACGAGATGCTTATTTTGAATAAATGCATTCCTAATATTAGTTTCTGCTTTGATCATAAGATCCAGTGATGATCGGTTTTTCCTGAAACCAAATTGATTATCAGATATTATGTTTTGGGAATCAAGGTACCATGTTAGTCTACGGTGTATTATTTTTTCTAGGGTTTTACTTAAGCAGCTGGTGAGAGAAATGGGTCTATAATTATTAGGCATAGAGAGATCTTTCCCTGGTTTGGGTATTGCCAGTACAAAAGAGTGACGCCAAGAACTGGGGAATGAATGTTCTATGAAGATGCGATTATAGAATGTCAGAAGCAAAGATAGCGATTTATTATCTAGATGCTGTAGCATTATGTTGTATATTCCATCAGGGCCAGCAGCGCTGTTCCTTGCAGTGGATAGAGCCTCTTGAAGTTCTAGCATAGTGAGTGGTTGATTGTACGGTAGAAAGGATTTGGTTCTGAAATTCAGGTGGGATTTTTCGGCTGAAGTCTTAATCTTTTGAAATGATGATTCGTATGCTGTTGATTGAGATAACTGTGAAAATACTGCGCCTAGGGCATCTGCAATCTCTGCAGGAGTAGACAGTTCCAGCCCGTTCCAGGTGATAAGTGGAGAGGACAATGGGTGAAATTTGCCATTTAATTGCCTGATTTTTTTCCATATAATTCTTACGTCAGTATTTTTATTAATTTCAGTTGCGAATCGAATCCAAGAGTCTTTTTTTGCTTTTTTCCTAATATGCCGGGCCTTAGCTCTAAGTTTTTTGTAGTTTATCAAGTTAGCAGTGGTAGGGTATTTACGGAATAAATTCCAAGCACGGTTTTTTTCTTTTTTTGCATTTCTACAGTCCTCATTCCACCAGTAGTTTCTGCTTTTACGGATACTTGACTGTGATTGAGGAATGGCAGTAGATGCAGCTACTAGGATCTGTTTTGTAATATGGTTGGCAGCTTTGTCAATTGGTTGATATTCAATGATCTGGTTGTCAAAGGATACATGGGAAGCGTACTTTGTCCAATCTGCCTTAGAAAATTTCCATTTTTTGCTGGTTTCTGAAGTTATGCAGAGTGAAGTTTGTATTTTACAGATTATTGGGTAGTGGTCACTATTGAGTGGATCGTCCAGAGCAGTCCACTCAATACTAGGAAAGAGGATAGGAGAGCAGATGGATAGGTCTATTGCAGAGACTGATCCTGTTGGGAGATGGAAATAAGTTGGAGAGCCTGTATTTAATATGGTTAGATTTTGTCTGTCGACAAGCATTTCAATGAGTTGTCCTCGGGCGTCTGTGTTGGGAGATCCCCACAATGGATTATGTCCATTGAAGTCGCCCAATAAACAGAAAGGAGTTGGCAACTGCAAAATGAGATCTTGAAGTTCTTGAAACGTACAAGGATCACTGGGTGGCAGGTAGATGGAAACCAGTGTTAGGTTAATGCCAATCGCTATTCGCGTGGCAACGGCTTCAATGGCAGTTTGTAGCGGAATGCGTTTACAAGGGACTCGTGAGTCCACGAGTATGGCTACCCCTCCATGAGCATTTGTGGTTGTAAGTCTGTCTTGCCGAAAGAGAGTGTAATTTTTTATCGAGGGAGACAACTGCGGTGTTAAATATGTCTCCTGTAAGCAGATTCCAATTGGATTATGGTTCATAATTATTTCGTGGATGTCGTCAATATTGCTGCGAAAGCCTCTGCAATTCCATTGTACGATGTTTTTCATTGTTTGGGTTTATATGGAGTAGCTGCATCTGTCTGCTTTTTGGAAATCTGTTTCAGGCGGTCAGCTTTCATCTTCTCTCTCTTTGAAAAAACAGGTCTGGTTTCTATTTCGTCTTCTGGATGGATTTCTAAAATGGTTTCATTTTCTTCTTGATTACAAGTCTCATTTGTGTCCATAGCGGAAGAGGATTCAGCATGCTGCTTTTTAATGGGATCAGCATTTTCTTTTTGAGCAGGTCTTAGGGAAGTTGCAGCAGCAACAGGTGGTATCGTAACTGGTGTGTTACAATATCTGGTTGAAGTCTGTTGCTTTGAGGACTGTGGTACGGAAGAGAGTATAGATCGAGCCCACTCAGAAATAGAAATGTTTGGTGGTATTGATGTGTCAGTCTGAACAGATATTGTATGAAATCTTTTGGTAGCATCAGCATATGTATGTTTTGGTATCACTTGCTGTATTTGTTTCCTTGCTTCTGAAAATGAGACTTTTTTTTCTACCTTGTACTTCTGAATTTTCTTTTCATATTTCCATTGGTCACATGTTTTAGAGAAGGCTGGGTGGTTGCCTTTGCAATTAGGGCAGAGTGAGGACTGTGATTTACATTCAGCTTGGGTATGCTCCTTCGAGCCACAGTTAGGGCATACAGCATCACCTCGACAGACTGTTTGGGAGTGTCCGAATTTCTGACATTTATAACATCTTAATGGATTTGGAATATACGGGCGAATGCGGCAGTTCAGATACCCAGCTTTCACCGATGTAGGTAGGTTTGGTGAACTAAATGTCAGTATGATGCTTCGAGTTGGGATAAGTTCGCCATCTTTCTTCAGCATAATCCTTTTCGCCTGTGTGACCTTCTGATCTTGCAATTCATTTACAATTTCCTCCTCTGAGACATTCATTAGGTCCCATTCTGAGATGACACCTTTGGAGGTATTGAGTGTAGCATGTGGTGACACCTTGACTGAAATTCCACCAAATGTGGAGAGTTTCAGAAGGGACTCAGAGTGTTTGGAACTGGTGGTCTCAACCAGTAGGTCGCCAGATTTTAGACGTCTCACCATTTTTGGGGAACCTGCTACACTTTCCAGACATTTCTGTATGAGAAATGTAGATAGATTGCCTATGGCCTGGTTTGTTAAAGAATGCAAGATCAGGAAAGTAGGATGTTCTATCCTGCAAGCATCCGTCTTCAGTCTCTTTCTGGTGTTTGTGTCATCATCGGGATGGTGCAAATCCAATGAGTTAGGATTTGCTGTCTGGATCGGGGGAAAGTTGTCGAAATCCATGTTTTGCTCCTTTTGGCCCTGGGGGTTTGCTTTACCACCCAGGTTTCCGGCCCCGCCACGGGGAGGCAGGAGCAGTGCCACGAGGTGACCAAGCGGCTGTGTTAGTAAGTTAGTACTAATAGAAAAAGGAAACAGAAAGGTGGTTTTCCTTTCTGGGCTTCTGCCTACTGTTTGTAGTGCGAGACAGCTACTCTAATATAGAAATAAAGAGAACGGTGTTTGAAACTAAAAATATAAACTGATTGCTTAAATTCTCTTTTTAGAAAACGCTTTCAGAGACGCACTATAATCGCTTGGCCACGGAATGCTTGGCACCCGGGGCCATTCTTTTTGAAAGTTTTGGCTTCTTGATTTACACTTCCGGCTTCTCCCTGGATTGTTAAGTTGTGTAGGTTACAACACATTTTAAATCTATCGAACCTGCCCTTACTAGCATTAAATGGCTGCACATTTTTTTTCATGATGAGCTTTCTTCAAGCGTTATATAGGTTAATCACTTTTTCTCTAATAATAATTTATCTTAACAGAATTCTGTTGAATATTATCTTCAATAAAAATTATTTAGAAGTCTCTCCATTTCAATCATAATAGCTGGCCTAGCCCTAGTCAATTTATTTGCCTGTAGTGGAAAAGCAATACTGCATATTCCTTAACTTGATCATTTTTTCAAATGTTGATCTCGGAACTATGTAACAAATTGCTGGACTGCAATTAAATTAGTGTGGAAAAATTTCTAAGTCTGAGAAATGTTTTAATGCTATTCTGCTATTCATTCTCATGCTGTCGACATCAGACGAAATGTTTCATTAAAAATGCCAAAAATTTAATCTGTACATTGGTAAAAGAGCATTATAGTGAGTTGTGACAGTGCTATAGTGAGATACGGGTTATAATATAAGAACAGCATTATAGTGGATCAGCGTAAAACAAATCACATTATAGTGAGGGCTTACTGTACCTTAATACACAAACAAATGTAAGTTGATATGACATGGGCTACTTCAGAATCCAAGAAGTCTAGTATGAAACAGCATCAAAAAGGATCCCCACCATCCAAAAAATCCAAGACAAGGCCTTCAGCTGTCAAGATCATTGCAAGTCTTGTGGGATTCAGAGTTGATTCTTATTGATTTTCTGCTACCTCATACAACAGTTATGCTCTATATTACAGCAACTTGCTTCCCAATAATGTACTTGTAGCAGTTTGCAAGACAATATCTAGCTAGCTAATTTCAATGGGAGCTGACCGGGCTAGTCAGGTGGGTAAAATGCCTGTCTGGCAACCCAAAGGTTGTGGGTTCGATTCCCGCCTCGGGCTTGGATCAAAGTACTGCAAAAAAAAAAAACCTTGGGAGGTGCATTATGGCCACAGAAGCCTATGCGCCAACAACTACCAAAAAAAAAAAAAAAAAAAAAACTTCGATGGGAATCATTGCTGCAGAATAATAGAAGTCCACATATAGTGAATTTGACAATGATATCAAATTCACTGTATGTGGATTTGACATTTAACCAATCCACATTAAACTTCAGGCAGCCTACAGTGATCATCACTTGGTTGGACCAATGAAGGAACATGTGATCTGATAATTTCGACACGACAGATGACTAACTCGTGTGAATCTCCCGAATTTGCTGTCCAGCCTGTATTAGTGCACCGCTATGATAATGGCACAAATATATCAGTGCAGAGAAGTGTTTCCCAAACTTTTATGCAGCAGTGCTTCCATTCCAGTAAAACTGCTTTTCTACCACCTCCTGAAAATTATCTTATCACAGAGCATGAATGGTATTAATTCTGATTCTGAAGGAATCCTTAATTAAATTAAAAGTGAATTATGTGGAAATAAAACAAATAAGAAAATCAAACCATTTTGTATGCATGCAAGATGAATAAATGTATAGCAGTTCAACAAAAACATTGAATTTTAATGAGTCAGTAAATCCTTGAGCTTGGCTCTGTGCTAATTTATTAATGTCTAGTTTTATGTTTGAGTCTTAAATCATCACTATCATCAGTAATTATCAGTCTATTACACTATCCAGTTAGTAGTGTTGCATATTTGTTTGTTGATACTCCCACCCCCCACAAAAAATCTGTAGTTGGAGGATGCACTCAAACTGGACATCTCCCACTGAGGATGCTGACCTGGGGGGGGGGGGGATAGCATGGGATGCAACACTGGCTGCAGTTTGTCTGGCCATGTGGGATTCTTTAACCTGAAATTGCCACATAGGGTGCCCTAAGCCTGCGACTTTAATCCTCCCAAACACTTTGTCTGGTGGGCTCTACCACCATAAATGTTTTTGCTGCTCTTAACAGCCCCCCATTGAGGGCAGATTCCTCCACAGGGGTGCCCCTCTATCTCTTAACTTCCAAATCTTGGTGGAAGCCTTCCTTGAACCCACTTTCTAATAATGCTACTTCCAAATATAAGATTTAAACATGACTCTAGTTTTCTCAATGTCCTCAATGTACTGCACTCTTTAAATTTCACCATCCCCTTGAACTTCAAAATTGTTCCCCCTCCCCTGCTGGGAGTGAGCAGTACTACCCCTGATTAGAAACACTAGCGTAGTGGGACAATACTGTGAAATTGAGTAACAGGTTTCACAATTCTGGCAAATACATGTTTTTGTAAAAATAGAAGCCCAGGCCAATCCTGAACCGCTTTTGTATTATTAATTACTATAATCTCTCTTCCCTCTCTCTCCATATATATATATAGAAAATGAAAAATTTTATATACCTTCTTGGCCTTCATCTATACTCCATAACTTATACTTACACTCTCTTCCAATAAAAACTTTTTTTTTTTTTAAGGACCTCCTCTATGGCAAGCTCGAGGAACACAAAGGTTCACCTCAGCCAGAGACCTTACACCCTACTTCCTGGCCCACCTCCTCATGGCAGTGGACAGGCAACAGACCTTGGTTTTCCAAGGGCCCTACAGCTAAGAGGCCAGATTAACAACAGGCCAACCCAAAACAACACTACACAGACCACACAAAATAACACTACACTATCTGGCTTTGACAGTTTGTTGTGCAACAAATTACACAATGCGGTTTTCCAAGGGCTCCACGGCTAAGAGGCCAGATTAACAACAGGCCAACCCAAAACAATACTACACAGACCACACAAAATAACATACACTATCTGGCTTTGACAGTTTGTTGTGCGACACAAATTACACAATGTGGAGTTGAGGGAACCCCTGGTGCCACAACATTTAAAACTAAACACTGTCCAGTTAGTAGCTCTCTATTTATAGTTATAAAGAAAAGACTGAAGGTTTGCATAACTCTTGAATGTTCACAGCTTAAACGAGATCTAGAATGCACTGTATTCCCACCATTTGGAGAACTTGAGAATGTTCAAAACCATGGGAATATTGATTATTTTATAAATATTAATATCACATACTAGATATTGTAATAATATACAATAGTTAAACCAGATTGCAATAAAAATCTGATCCACTCACATGACCTTAAATGTGAGTTGAAAAGTGGGAAGGGCTAAGATTTATTAATGGATAATGCTACTTCCAAACAAAATTTAAACATGGCTCTACAGCAGGGGTGGGCAACTTTTTTCATCAGCGGGCCGAATGAAATTTTCGTATCATGATGTGGGCTGGAATAGATTGAACGATTTAATAAAAAAAATCAGAACCTAAAAAATGTTATATTACTTGAATTACCAAATTATTAATGTATTTTTAAAAAAAATATCTGAATGTCCAATTATCATTGAAAATGCGGCATTCGGCATCAATTTTTCTTTTAATTGGCTCATTTTATGGGCTATAAATTATATTAAATTAAAAATTGTAATAATTAGAAAAGGCATAAAACATAAAATATCTCGCACCAATATTATTTTTTTCAATAAGAAGTCAAACCCAAAGGAACTTTGTTCGATCGATGCTACAATAATAATTAGGAAATAACTCTTTGACGCTGCGTAGAATCACTTGGTTACTGTTGTACTGGCCGCGATTCCCGATTGAACTGAATTAAGCCGAACATTTACGGCGAGTGTAGTCAGGTATGGATTTTCTATATTTATGCATTTACCGAGGGGACCGGATTCAACATCGTCGCGGGCCGGATGTGGCCGTGGGCCGGCTGTTGCCCACCCCTGCTCTACAGTTTTCTCAATGGCCCCCTAGAACACTTAATTTCACCACCCCCTTGAACTTCAAAATTGCTCCCCTCCCTGGGAGAGAGCAGTGCTGCCCTGATTAGGAACACTAGCTTAATGGAATAATACCATGAAAATGAGTAACAAGTTTTGCAATTCTGATAAATACATGTTTTTGTAAAAAATAAAAACCCAAGTCAATATCCTGACCACTTTTCTATTGTTAATCACTATGTAATCTCTCTTCCCCCTTCCTCCACACACACACACACACACACACACACACAAACACACACACACACACACACAAAATGAAAAAATGTAAGTAAAAACTACTTACCTTCCTGGTGGACTAATATTTCTAGATCTGCTAAAACCATGTTCACCAAAATGGTCTGGTGGCCCACTAGTGAAATATCCACGATTCATCATTCCTTACACAATGTACTTGAAAAGTAAATAGTATGGCATAATTAAATTCAAAAAAAGAATTTCAATACTAGAACATAATTCTTGCAAACTTTTTAACACTAATTTTAGAAATGTTCCTGAGCTATTTCTCTCACATCTGGTTTTAATGCAAAATGGACTTTTGTGAAGGTTTATAATTTATAACTTAATACAGGGGTGGTGAACCCATGGCGCGCGTATAAAAATTTTTTGGGCACGCAGAATTCAGGCGTCCCAATAAAATTTTAAACTTCAAAACATCATTCCAGGAATCCACCTTGAGTCGTGACCTGCGCACGCCCATTCTATCTGCCAGGCATGTAGTGATGTCACACCATTCAGTAAATAGCTGTATTCATGCAGTGACTTGTTTTAAGTCAGAGGGATAAGACATACTGACAAAATTGTGATTAAATGTCTCGAATATCTCCTTCCGAGGGGCACACGAAAAATTACGAGTGGCACATGAGGGTAGTTTTTCAAAAGATTTAGCCAATTTTGGCATGCAAGCTTAAAAGGTTTGACACCCCGACTTAGTAAATACCTTTTTTTCTCAACTAACACATACATCTGTTTTCTGAGAGCCAAAAAAATAAAAAAATAAATAAAAATAATAATTTGACTCAAAGGAAGTCGATGCCTAAAAAAATTTAAGTAACACCTTTTTATACCTCTCGTGTTTGGGGTTCACATAAAAAAAAAAAAAAAAAAAAAAAAAAAATACAGTTGGTCGTCGACTTACGACCGACTTCCGTTCTGACTGACAGGTCGTAAGTCGATCTGGTCGTATGTCGGCCATATATTTATTAACAGTATTTTTTAACCTTTCTAATCTTTTTATCATCTTTATGATTTATTTTTATAATCTTTTATTTTTCATTTTAAATACAGTAATGTTTTTATCTTTTACTTAGCGATACTGAATATACCTTCGTTTCTACGCCTAGGCTATCTCTCTCTCTCTATGAGGTTAAATTCAAACGTTCTCTACATTTTAATTGGTTTATTATTCATACTGTTTATAAAAAAACAAAACTACAATCTATAATTATATTGTACATAATGTACTGTAAACACAAAAATACAATCTAAAATTAATGTAAAAATTAATACAAATGAAATTTACAAAATCAATTTTCAATCTTTGCTTGTGCTGGGTTGTGCATCGTCAGGGTCATGTTCTTGGGTTGAGGTAGGAAATGTTTATTTATAGAGACATTATGCAAAGAAAATCTTTTTTTAAAAACGCTTAAACCACCCAGTACTAGCCTGAAAATCTTCTGTGTAATCGTCTCCGGTGCGCGATTTTAAACTGAAACAAACTTCTAGCCTTTGCTTGCACTGTGTGAAGGCTCATGGGTGTATTTTTTTGTATTAAATCTTCCATCCACATAAACAACAATTTCTCCATTTCATGGATGGGTTCCTGTCGTTGTTTGGTTAAAATTGTAGACTTAATAAGTGCAGAACCTTTCACAGCTTCCCGAATTCTTTCTTTGTCCTTAAGTATCGTCAATACCGTGGAATGTGATAACTTCAAGTCACATGCTATCGTATTCACTTTCTTTCCGCCTTCATACTGCTGGATAATTTTCATTTTACACTCTAAATCAATAGTTTTCCTTGACTTTTTAGCTGGCGTATATGTAGATGAAGTCATTTTCCTTTTACTAAACATTTTATGCGTATTTCAGTAGAATTTTAATTAATACACCACACGCAACAGATACTTGAAAGCGACTGGATGTATGTGCCTGGTGCTGTCTTCAGGCCTCCCGTCATCGATTAATTTATTTATTATTTATTTATTTTTTTTGTGGTCGTAAGTGCGGCCGGTCGTAAGTCGCATAGGTCGTAAGTCGACGACCAAGTGTAGTGGCAAATGATGCAAGAAAGCAAGCTTATACAGCATTAGCCTTAAAAAAAAAAAAAAAATCAAACTATCCACTTCCACAATAGCAGCAGTCAAGTACTGGCTGGCTGAACATAAAATTCCAAACATTTATTCTGCAACCATCCTTCCTCAATTTGAATGTATGCTCCCCCTCATAAACGTGGTCTGAGCAGGAGGAAGGATCCCATCAGCATTGGCTTTGCTCAAGCCATTCAAAGCCTTAATCATTTCAAATCGGATTAACCTCGCAGGTGCTCCAGATGCTACAATTTGCAGAACTGAAGCCTTTCTTGGTAAGAGCTTACCTTTATTCCACTCACCAATCTCCTTGCCCTTCTGTATACCCATTCCAGGAGCTCTACATCTTTTCTAAATTGAGGTTTCCAGACCTGTATGTAAGTACTCAAGGTATAGCCTGACTACTTATACAATGGGATAATTACTTCCTTATCCCTGCTAGCAAAATTTCTGTAAATAATTATCATTAACAAAACACCATGAACTATCCTGGCAGCTTGTCTGCACTGCTCAGAGAACTTCATATCAGACTACATTTATACCATTTTGCACTACCCAAATGTAGTACCTTACATTTGCCAATGTTAAACTTTAATTGCCATTTCTCAACCAAACTGCCTAATTTTTCTAGATCTTTTTGCAACAGTATACCTTCATTACTATCATTAACAACACTTCCAACCTTTGTATCATCTGCAAACTTAGACATTAAGCCTGATATACATCAAGGCCTCTGTAGCCGAGTGGTCAGGAGCGGGAGTGCAGTAGCACACGCTCTTTGAGTAGACCGGGGTTCAAGTCCCTGACTGCTGAATACGGTCAATCTGCCAACCCACACTGGACCAGCGTGGCAGATTATGGTCCATTTCCCTAAGCATGAATTGTTGAGGAGGCTTCCATCCTGCAGTGGGTTGATAATGGCTGCACTTTACCTTTTTTTACCCTCATCAATATACAGAAAACAACAATGCACCCAGCAAATCCTGTGGGACCCCACTAGTAACACTAGTCAACGAGGAGAAGTGGACATTGATAATCACTCTGTCTTCTCCCACTTAACCATTCCTTTATCCATAGCAGTAACTTGCCCTAAGTAACTTTTCCTTAATGCCACACTGCTCCAATTTCTACAGTAGTCTTATGTCCAACAGTATTGAAAGCTTTTCTGAAATCCAAGTATATATCAAAATTATTTTTGCTCCAGTTCCTTTGTGACCATATCATAGTATCCAATCAAATTGGTCAAACAATATGTCCCCTTAACATGCTGTGGTTGAAATATAACTGCACTCCTGTCCTTTAACTAGTAACTCCATCATTTACCGGGAACAGAAGTTAAGCTAACAGGTCTGTAATTACTCATGTTACCCTTTGATCTCTCTTTGTGAATTGGGGATACATTAGCACATCTCCAGTCATCAGGGTTATTCCCTGAATCCAAAGATGCTCGCATAATATGGCCAAGGGTTTGCTTACCTTCTTTCTACCTCCTTTAATATAATTGGATAGAGTCCATCCACCCCAGGTGCCTTTTTTGTTTAACTTCAACAATTTCTCTTTGATTTTCCTCTCGGTTATCACAAAATTGTTCAGCTCCCTGTTAGACTTTGATAAACTTCTGGCATTCCCCTCAATAAAGAATTCCTCATATGTGAATGTGGATACAAAATACCTATTCAGCCTGTTAGCATCCTGAGCAGGATCATCAACAGTGCAACCATCAAAATCTAGTGAACCAATGTGATTCAAACCCTTCCTTCTGGTGTTAATATAAGTAAAGAAGTCTTTGCTGCTTTTCTTGGCTTTCTGTGCCAGAGACTTCTTATAATCAGCCCTGGCTTGCCTAACCTCCTTTGCAGACTGGTTTATATCTACCATGGTCTTCTACATTACCTCATAATTTATATGCATCCCATCTATTATTCCCCTCTGTCTAAGCCTTGAACAGTATTTTTTAGTTTGCATGAAAAGCCAGTAGGTTCTATGACTATTTCCCTGAATGATTCCCATTTGGAATTTGTTGTTGGTAACATTAATAGGTCTCACTGTAGTTTCCTTTATGAAAACAAAAACTCCTTTTTTACCCTTCAATTTAGTTACAACTTTAAATAAATCCCACGTCAATATACCGTATTTCCCCACGTATAAGATGCACCTTAATTTTGGGGCCAGAAATTTGAAAAAAAAAAAAAAAAAAAAAAAATGTATTACATAAAGTTATTGAACTCAAGTTTTATTCATCATAAAATTAATACAATTCATCACTGTCAAAACACTCATCCATTGGCTTGTCCTCATCTGTGTCTGATGACGAATCACTGTCTTCATATATTGCCTTGTCCCCAGTTCCATCTTTGGCATTTTAAATGCCATACTTCTTAAATGACTTGACAACGATATCAATCTTGATATTATCCCAGGATATTTTCACCCAAGTACAAACTTCTCCTATAGTTGGTTTCTTCACTCTTCCTGTTGTGTCAAATTGTCCCCAGAAGACTTCATCCATTGGTTCCATTCGTCTCTCATGGCAGCTTTGAAGGGTTTGTTAATACTGACATCAAGTGGTTGTAGCTGGGATGTCAAGCCTCCAGGTATGACGGCGTTTTGTTTTTTGCTCTGCAGCAATCTTCTTTGTATTTTTTGTTATGTGTGCCCTGAACTGATCAAGCACCAATAGGGCAGGTTTCCATAAGAGCCCACCTGGTCTCCTGCTCCAAACTTTCTCAAACCAGATCCATCCAACCCTTGTCATGAACGTGGACAATCACTCCTCGAAGAATGTCTTCTTTTGGCATTGTTTTGCGTTTGAAAATCAGCATAGGAGGCAGCTTGGTTCCGTTGGCACAACAAGCTAGAACAACTGTATAATGGCTCTTTTCATGTCCACTTGTCTTCACAGTTACAGTTTTCACCCCCTTCTTATCAACAGTTCTGTTACTTGGGACATCAAATTGAAGGGGGACTTTGTCCATATTTGGAATCTGTCCCAACTCAAACTGATGTCTCTTCCGACATTGAATGACAAAACGATGAAATTCAAGGACCTTCTGCTCATAGCTTTCAGGAATCTTTTGGGCAAGTCTGGTGCGTGTATGCATGCTTAGTCCATTCAGTTTCATGAACCTGAAGCACCAATTGTGTCCTCCTTTGAAATAAGTAACTTCTTTTTCATCAGCAATTCTTCTTGCTTCATGCTGAACCATCTTTGTGGACACAGGAATTCCAATTGCCCTTTGCTATTCAATTCCCTCTCTAAATCAGGCCATTTTGCTGACTTGCCTCTCATGGCCTTCTGCTGTGGCATTTTCAGTAGGGTTTCTTCTTCCCGTAGCCAGTCTCGGATTGTTTTCTCAGTTGGAGGAGGACCAAACTTATGTTCAGCAGCATGATTTCCATTCACTTTTGCAAACTGGATCACTTTTAACTTGAATTCAGCACTGTACGAAAATCTTTTCTGGGCAGAACGTGGCAAAACGTAACCTAATATACGGTAACAAGTGCGAAACAATGAGCGCAAAGACAACAAGCGCGAAAAAGTGGGAAATGCAAGTAAAAAAAAAATCTACAACCACTGTATAAGATGCACCCAGATTTTAGACCCCAAATTTTTCGAAAAAAGGTGTGTCTTATACATGGGGAAGTACGGTACTGATTACTGACACCTAATGATTCTTTTATCTGCAGATTCTTAATGCATGAATAATCACTGCTGTTAATCAGATCAAGAGTATTACTCTCTTTTTGCCTCTCTAACATACTGCTGTAGAAAACAGTCATCCAATAAATCAACAAAATTCTTGCTAGTCTATGAGCAACCAACCCACAAGTTCCATTCAATATTTAGAATGATATACAGTGCAAATTTTTTGCAATCTGCATTTATACGTAATATTACTTCATAAGCGCCAGTGATGAAGGCTATAATATGCAAAGAATGGATAAGAAAAAGTCAAAATAAGGATTTTGGCAATGTTTAAGATGGATCACCTCCATATAAATTGTTCTGTACGTATAAAAAAGATAAAAAGTTAGTATATAGACTAAAAATAAATACCTATTTGATACAGGGTGTCTCAAAAATACACGGCATAACTTCAGGAATGAGTTCCTCATATGTAGACAATAAAACTATTTTATATCAACATAGTTCCGGAAATTCTTGGTTCCCAAGTTATTAAACGGAATGTCTTGTCTCCCGCAGGTGATTTCCTTCATCACAAGGTACTGACAGAATCTGGTGATTTTCCATTCCGACCATGTACTCAAATCAGGAGCAAGCGGATATGCACTTTATGTACGGTTTGGTGGACGGCAATGCTCTGGAGGCTCGTCATTTGTACCGCGAAAGGTATCCAGAACGAAGGTGTCCAGACAGGAAAACGCTTGAAGGTATCCATCGCTGCCTTTGTAAACATGGAACCTTTTGTCATTTTGTATAATCAAATGACTCATTCAAATGATACAAGTATAATCGTAATAAATTATTTCTATAATAAAAATTTAAAATACCAATCCCTTCAATCTACGATTTGATTCAGGGTTCATGCGTCACTAACAGCAGCACTCACTACATGAAACACATGCACAAACAGTTTGATTCATTCTAAAAAATGCATCAATGTCACGAAGCCAGACAGAGTACATTACCGATTGGAGGAAAGCGAAATTTAGCATCTGTCACGAAGAGATATTTCTAGAAGTTTTCGCGACCAATTCAAAGAATCCATTTTGCAACATATATTAGGAGTTTCAGTCAAGTGGACAGGGTAGATGAAGCACTAAATTGCTGTTAGTTGTGCAGGCCACATGAATCAAATGCAGGGTTAATATTTCTGAATGACTTTAGCATCCAATTCTAATAATTTTTTTTTTTTTTTTGGTAGTTATTGGCGCAACAGCTTCTGTGGCCATAATGCACCTTCCAAGGTTTTTGCAGTACTCTGATCCAAGCCCGAGGCGAGATTCAAACCCGCGACCTTTGGGTTGCAGGCACTTTACCCACCCAGCTAGCAATTCTAATAATAATTATTTCTCATACCTGTTTTCATCCTTATAAAGGCTGAAAGTAACTTGAGCTTGCTTGAAAGGAACATTCTCTATTTCATGAAAATATATTTATTCATAGTGCATTTTGTGTATTGTATCTTTTGGCGCTAAGCAACAGATCCTCTATTTCAGCGGCTCCCAAACTACTGAGATCTACAGACCCATTCAAAAATCAAAGAAAAGTTTGCAGACCTCTACATATATATATATATAAATACATAGTATTTGTTACCCTTCTGAACATTTTGCAGACCCTCTGAAACTCATTTATGGACCCCCCAGTTTGGGGGAAACTACTCTATCTGAAGGGATTGCTGACACATTAACTTTAGTATCTGCCAGTGCAGACTGAGGTATTCAACAAAATTAATGACTTTTATTTATTTTTTTTTTTAATGAAAACCTCAAGCACAAGAGGTATTAGAACCTACAATACTTAGCACCACGCTGTTTGTTTATGGGCTTTATATTGCAAGGGCAACAAGGCTATAATGCACCCTTAGCATCATGCATGGTTGAAGGGTGAGAAGATGAAAGAAGATACTTGTTGACATTAGACTTAAATTTCTGTAGATTGTAATTTTCAGGAATACATATGAAGGAGGCTGTTCCAGAAACAGAAGTTGAAGGAATAAATGAGAAAGAAAAAAAGTTGAGTTTGAAGATGGACAGTAAAAGGAAGCCAACTGGCTGCAGCGCATGTTTGGAAGAGAGAGTTGGAATTACAGAAGCCAACTCGGAAGAACAGTCCCATGGATGTATCTATAGGAAACGCATGCAGCAGAAAGCAAATATCTGTGTGTGTGTGTGTGTGTGTTTGTGTGTGTGTGTGTGTGTGAGGAGGAGGGAGGGAAGGAGGGGGTGAGAGAGAAAGAGAGAGAGACTATGTTAGAGATGGGTCATTAATTAACCTAAGTGCCATCCTTTGAATGGAATCCAGAATCAGGGTATCCTATTGATATATGTGCTTGTATATTTGGTAATTATATCTTTGAGTACTATGTACAGGTCTGGAGGTCTCATTTTAGGAAGGATATAGAGTTGCTTGAGCGAGTACAGAGAAGGGCAACAGATTGGTGAGGGAATGAAGGTTTTTTTTTTTTTTTTTATCAATTATGACTAGAAGTCGGAAGTTGTTATTGTGTTTGTTAGTGCATCAGCAACTGTGGCTATATTCACTGATTTCTGACTAGTACATCTTTCTTGTTTGTTTTGATTCTGATAAAAGTTCAGACAAGGATATTATCAACTGATTTAAAAAAAAAAAAATGTCATCATATCCTGATGATCTCTAGAACATTCTGTAGTGTTAACTGATTGCAGTTTTTGAAATGTGAGGAGAAAGCAGTTTTCTTCTCTTAGATATAGTGGACATTCTATGACAATATGCTTTACTGTGAGTGGGCATGACCAGTTACTGCATTGTGGGTCATCTTCCTTTCTATAGATAACTGTGAATGAGGTATGTGTGACCAATGTGCAACTGCACTAGTATAGTTTCTTCTTTTCTGTTTCCTCTCAGACTGGACTGCCACTGTTTGAGTTCTCTCTTTAATTCAAGTTTATTATGTTTCTTTTTCCCATATATGTTTCCACTGTTCTTTAGAGGTCTGTTGTATAATGGATTTACAGTCAACATAAGATGTCCTGAAATAGGGTGAGATCAGATTTGAAGCACTTTTGGCAGCTAAATCTGCCTATTCATTTCTTCAGATTCCAGAGTGTCCAGGAATAAAACAAAAAATTATGCGATGACCACGTGTAAAAATTTCCATTAACTGAGCCTAGATTTTCTGTACCAGAGGATGGCTACTGGAGCGTTTACATTTTATACAATTCACAGCACTTAACGAATCGGTATATGATTATGATTGACTGATTATTATTATTAGCTATATGGTGCAAGGAAGCCTGAGGCTTACGCTGCACCAGCCAAAAAAATAATTCCCAAGCTACCCTGAGAGTGAGAGTGTGAGAGAGAGAGAGAGAGAGAGAGAGAGAGAGAGAGAGAGAGAGAGAGAGAGAGAGAGAGAGAGAGAGAATGTGTCAAGAGTAGAAGGGAATCAACAAGAAAGACAAATGATATCCAGCTCAGGACCCAGGGTGTGCCAAGCCCATAATGAGGTTTGAAGTTTTTAATGCTCCAGGAATAGAGAAGTTTTTTCTGTTTTATTAGCTTAAATTGGCATATTAACTTATTTTCTAGAGTAGCTTTATATTCCTACTTACGATACTTAGTTTAAAGTTTAACTTAGATAGAGATTTTGTAGGTATTACTTAGTATCGGTAAGGGTATCAAATCCATGTGTTACAAGTTGCAGCTCCGCTGAAGGAGAAGTTTTTTAGCCATATTTAGCCGCTTTATTGACCAATTGTTATATTAAATTATTTTCTATAAGTAGCTTATAGACCAGGATCCTTAGTTTATTCTGAATTGAGACAGCGAGATTTGGAAGTTAATTAATACTTAAGTGTCCGTAGATTTACCGTTCGTAACTTGCCGCCATTGTTATACGATACAACGTAATAGCTCGAACTAGATAGCGTAAGCGTGGTATATTATAGTATATAATATAATATTGTCAATTAATCAGTAAAATCTATTAAACTTGTTAAACTTCATTGTCAATTAAATTGTACTTTTTAACTAAATACATATTAACGACTTAGATTACAAATGTAACATAATTAATTAATACATAACTTGACACGGAAGTTATATAAACGGAACTCGTAGATAATACTCGATACTGAAAAATATATATAGCGTTATAACTGTGTTGGGGTACAAGTTTAGGGTTATAATTTTGTATTGAAATTAAATCGAAATCATGACTCAGAGCAGCAAAGCAAAAGGCTCAAGCTAATGGGAGTGCTGTAGCTCAGGGGAGAACTGAGGGAGGCAGTTTCCTTATAAATCACAGCCTTTTAAAATGCACTGCTTGCTTGATGTTTGTGGAGCAAACGGGTACGGGACATGATATTGCCATGGGGGATGTCTTTGTGTGTGCGTGTGTGCAATGTAAGGAGTGTAAGGAAATCAGGCGACAACTCAACATTGTTATGGGCCTATGAGAGCTTGAAGGACAGGGTGGATGCACTCAAAGGATCTAAATGGAGGGGCCCATCAAGCTCTCAGCTGCCCACATCAACGCCAGACCTTTCACTTGGTCATCACGCAACATAGCAGCAACCTCCAAGGCAGAATGCGCTGGTCCCACAGGAACTAGTAGTTGTTGGTGACTCTATTGTCAGGGAAACGGGGAACATGCTTTGTAAAAAGAATGGGTGGAACAGGACCAGGGTATGTCTGCCAGGGGCAAAGGTTGATGACGTTGTAGAGCAGATATCATCTTTTAAAGGCACAAAAGGTGATATAGTTGTACACGTTGGCACTAATGATATTAAGAGCAGGAGAACGGCAGAATTACTTAACAAGTACAGGTCACTGTTGAAAAAAGCCATGAATTAGGGTTGAATTTGAAAGTGTCCGCAATTCTGCAAAGACATGATAGGAGGGAGTACAGTAAACCCCCCTATTTGCAGTATCTGTATTGGCAGTCGCTGATTTAATATAAAATGAAACCTAAAAAAATGTGGATTTTAAAGCACCGTGAACATTTTCCGCCATAAAAAAACATGGGCGTAGCTAAAATTATCTTTTCCGGTCAAAACAGCGCTCAGTGGGTGGGGGGGGGTGACAAAATCGCGAGCATGGATGTTTCTCTCTAATCCTTGTTCAGTATGTGTATGCGCTTGTCATGGAAGGATTCATCGTTTGCTTTTAATTTATATGCTTATAAATTGAATAATTTATCAATTTATAAATTGATATGCCTACAAAAGTGATAAATCTACCGTTTTGCAGTGTAAAACAGACTTTTTTGAGTGTGCTAATGTAAGAAAGTGACTTTATTGTGGACAAGTTCTTTCTAACCCGTACAAAAATATGGCTACGATTAACAAGGGAAATGTGAAAAGATCAAAGAAGGTGACGACATTAGCGAATAAAATTGAGTTATTAGATAAAATTTCTAATGGTGAAAGTGTCTCCTCAGTGGCAAAACATTATAAAATCAATGAGTCAATGATACGATCAATCAAGAAATCGGAAGAAAAAATCCGCGTAGTGTCCGTGAAAACGCGATAATTGCTTCAAAAATAGGCTCTGTAACTAGTGATGGTAAATTAGAAAAAATGGAAAAAGCTTTAAATCTGTGGATAGAAGACCGAACTCAAAATAAAATTCCGTTAAGTTCACCCATCAATCGTGAAAAGGCAAAACTCCTTTATCAACACTTCAGCGAAACTGGTGATAGCACTGGCGGGATAAGTTTTTTAGCTAGCAAAGGCGCTGGTTTGAAATTTCTAATAAATATTACATTTAATATTAAATTGTTTCTTATTTTCATTTCGATGCCATATGCTTGCATTTCACTATGTACTGTATGTACATAGTCATATTATGAAGGTACATATAATACATACATAGACAATTTTAGACTAGTTTTTCTTATACTTTGGAACGGAACCCCTTTATTACTATGGGAGCCATAACTCAGTATTCGTGTTTTCGGTATTCGCGGCATTTCTCAGGAACGTAACCCCCGCGAAGAGCGGGGGTTTACTGTATATGATGAGAGCCTTGTCGCTCAATTCGGCCCTGGAAAGATTGTACAAGGCTCAAGGGGTAGAATTTTTTTCAGCCTGGTCTGTACTTGTTAACAGGAGAGACTGCTTCTACAGGGATGGGATACACTTAAATAGAAAGGGTGCAAGAATATTTACTAATGCTATCGAGGCAGTGTTAGGTGGGTCGGAAAACTGCTAGCTTGGGAGGATACAAGGACTAATAGATTAACAGTAGCCACTCGCAGAGGTAAAAGTGATTCTTGCACTGCTTCTATTGGAATGAGCAGCAGCCTGGAAAACAAGATGCAGGATATTTCAGAGACAGCTGGGAGTCATTGCAGTACAAGTAAACACATGGGTTGTGTTAGGATAGCTAAGAATAGGAACATATAGGAATAGGAATGTGGTGTCACACAGATATAAGGAATGCAGAACTGGAATTTGGGGAATACAATGTCTACAGAAAGGATAGACAGGATAGGAAGGGAGGAGGGGTTATGCTATTAGTTACGAAACACATAAAATCCAAGGAAGTGAAGCCAGTCGACATTGCTGGACATTGCAGTGTCAAGTCAGTTTGGTGTGACATAAGCATTGGGAGATCAAAATTGAATAGGAGTGTGTTATAGGCCTCTGATGAGTACAATAAGAAACTGTACGGGGAAACAGAATGGGCCAGTAAATCAGAGAGTCTTATAATGGGGGATTTCAATTGCCCAGATATTGACTGGAATTTGTGGGTTGGTCACTCACACACTAGCAAGGCTTTTGTGGATTTATTGGATGATTGTTTTCTACATCAGCATGTTCAGGAGGCAACTAGAGGGAGTAATGCTCATGATCTGATTATCAGTAGTGATTTTTCATGCATTAAGAACCTGCAGATAAAGGAACCACTGGGTGGCAGTGATCACAGTGTGCCGAAGTGGGATTTACTCAAAGGGGTAACTACCATCAGGGGTAGAGGGAAGGGTTATTGTTTTCTTAAACGCGACTACAATGGTCTGAGACAGTATTTAAATTCTATACAGTGGGACCAACTGATGATGTTACAAACAGCAAATTCAAAATGAGAAGCATTCAAAGAACTTATCTTGGAAGCTACTAGGCTTTACATACAAACTAAGAAAAATTGTTCAAGGTTTAGGCCTAAATGGATGTCAGATGAACTAATGAGACATAAGGCAGACAAGAAAAATGCATGGGATACATAGAATTAATGGGTGACATGGAAGCCTATAGATATAAGCTGGTCTGTAACCAAGTCACAAAGGAAATTAGGCAGGCAAAGGCAGATTATAAGAAATCCTTGGCAAAGGATGCAAAGAAAAACAGAAAAGAGTTCTTTACCTATGTAAACTCTAGAAGGAAAGGGATGAATCAGATTGGTCCACTGGATATTGATGGTTCAACAGTTGAGGATCCTGCTCAGGTGGCTAACAAACTAAACGAGTATTTTGCATCTACATTCACACATGAGGAGTTATTCAGGAAGGGGAATGCCAGAGGTGAAGGAAACTCTGGCAGTGAGCTAGATGATTTTGTAATAACTGAGAGGAAAGTGGAGGAGAAATTGTTGAGGATAAACATAAAAAAGGCACCCGGTGTGGATGGGATCTATCCAATTATATTAAAGGTAGCAGCAAAGGAAGTAAGTAAACCCTTAGCCATAATTATGAGAGCTTCTTTGGACTCAGGGGAGGTACCCATAGACTGGAGATGTGCAAATGTGACCCCAATTCACAAAGGAGGAGTTGAGTTGAGTTGATTTTGATTTTTGTTGAGCAAAAACAGCAAGGTTATAGTGCGCCATGGAAAGAATAAAATTCAAAAAAGATTAGACTTGTTAGTTTTAAAAAAGGTTACTTCGTTACAAAGCAGGATCAAAGGCTGACACAAGTAATTATAGACCTGTGAGTTTAACTTCTGTTCCTGGAAAATTAATGGAGGCACTGGTTAAAGAAGCACTGCAGGATCATCTAGACAAGACCAGTTATAGCTTGGACACAGCATGGTTTTGTTAAGGGAAAGTCTTGCCTGACCAATTTGATTGGATACTATGATGCAGTCACAAAAGAACTAGATGCAGGGAATAACTTTGATATTATATATTTGGATCTTAGAAAGGCTTTTGATACTGTTGCACATGGAAGACTGCCACACAAATTGGAGCAGTATGGCATTGGAGGCAAATTGCTGTTTGGATAAAGGGATGGTTGAGGGGGGAAAGACAGAGTGGTAATCAATGGACACTGCTCATCGTGGACTAATGTTATTAGTGGAGTCCCTCGGGGTTCAGTGTTGGGTCCATTATTATTTTCTGTATTTATAAATGATATTGATGATGGTATGTCAAGCTTAATGTCCAAGTTTGCAGACGATACAAAGGTTGGCGGGGTTGTTAAGGACACTACTGATGCTATGCTGCTGCAACAGGATCTGTAAAGGTTGAGCAGATGGGCTGAGAGGTGGCAAATGAAGTTTAACATTGACAAATGTAAAGTACTACATATGGGAAACAGCAACCCCAGAGCAACGTATCAACTCTGTGGTACTACACTGACAGTGGTAGAGAATGAAAGGGACCTGGAAGTAATTGTGCAGACAGATATGAAGTTCTCTGAGCAGTGCAGACGGGCTGCAAGAGTAGCTCATGGTGTCTTGTCAATGATATACAGGAATTTTTCTAGCAGGGATAAGGAGGTGATTATTCCCTTATATAAGGCAATGGTCAGGCTACACCTTGAGTACTGTATACAGGTCTGGAGGCCTCATTTCAAGAAGGATGTAGAGATGCTGGAACGAGTACAGAGAAGGACAACAAGATTAGTGAACGGAACAAAGGGTTGCAGGACTACTGCTGTACCAACTTTACTTGGATAGAAGTCTGAAGTGGTTGGCTTCTGTGAACCATGGTCTGTCGTTAAAACAAAATTACTATGCAAAGGTTTAAATGTCATATGTGTAAAACTCATTTTACACATCATTTCGCATAAACAATCTAAAATTGCACGTCTTCAATAACATGTGTTCATTGAAAATCATAAATAAAAAATTTAAATATAAGCATGGCCACAAATAAATTACGGAGACGAAAGTTAAACAAAACAATGGCACCACTGAAAATATATACTAAAGTGTTCGGGCAGACAACTAATATTTAACGTTTTATATGAAAATCATAACAGAACATCACTTACCTCTATCTATAATTTATATATATACACATAAAAATTACCGTATATAGTACATATACATTAAACGATATATTTATTCACAAATTAATGTTACTATTCACCTTTACTAATGTATAAGCCCTATTGTCTGGAAAACTCCAAACGACAAGAATTTAATAGCACAATAACCTTGTATTCAACGACTTTTTATGTTGCTAGATAAGCCCAAATATAGCCCGATCACAGTCCCATTTATTTATTTGATTCGAGCCAGCAAGTTTTGAATAGTCCATTGCCAAACAAAATATTTTGCTTGTAATGTGTGAGAACAGAATACCTGAATTATTCTTGCCACTGTGTATGATAACAAGGATTAATTAATTTTGTAGATTAATTAATTAATCTAAGCCCCTTAGCTTATTTTCTAGTAAAAACTGAATGTTAAGAGGCCAGGCTCCAGTGTTCAATTGCTACAAAAAATATAACTCCCTCAATCATTTTAAAATTATTAAATTCTGGATGACCAAGCCTCGAACAGATGCTTTTATAGGCTACACAATCTGCAAACCCACATGTGGCGTTTCTGAATACAATGACTTTCGCTATGATCTCTGGATGGCAGATAACATTTGACTAGGTTTACAGTAAAGTTCACACCTGGTCCAGAATTTTTTCACAATAATTTATTGTGTATTCATACCAATTTTCTACTTCTGCCGACACTGTTTGTGGGCATATCACTGATTGTATAATACAATAAATAATAGGAAGAAAAGACTGATCATATATGTTAATTTGAGACGTACTCAACTGCAAACACCTCATTGCTGCAGAAAAAGTAAAAGTTAATTCCAAAGACTAATTCATTGATAATCTAAAAATGAAAAGATAGTGTAGTACATATTGCTAACCATTATTATCAGTAACGTAACAATCAACCTGCTAGAATTAGTATGATAATGAGTAAATGATATAAGAATGGCGATATTACTATATCGGCCAAAAAAAAAAAAAAAAAAACAGCAACTCTACAATCATACGGTTCCTATTGAAAAAAAGTGCCTATAACATTTCGCTTTGAACCATACCATGTGTCTCCACAGTGGTTCTGGTTGAAATATCAACCAGAACCACTGTGGAAGGCAATTTATTCAAATATCTACAATAAATTGCATAAAAGTAAACTTCATAAGATACAGCCTTCTGTTTTTTCCCAACACTCTCGTCTGCAAATGAAAAATACTCGCAGACGACTGTATTTCACTCTTGTTCGAGTAAAAAAATACAAGTTCGATTTGCATTCACAACACCTACCAAATATCGTGAGGGGGCAACTTTTGCCCTTGATACAGCCTGTACCTGCTTTGCCAAGACATGGACTCCACAAAGTATTGAAAGGTTTCCTATGGCACTGCTATCCATGCGTTCAACGATGTGTCCAACAATGCCTGCGCATGTCAGGTTGAGCCGAATGTACTTTTCCGGTTGGTCCCAACATGCTCAATTGGCCTGACATCGGTGCTCTGAGTGATCCAAAAAAAAAAAAATATATATATATATATATATTATATTAGGCTCACTTGTAATTGATTACGTCTACCCACGTGTATTTAATCTGTTAATTGCATGTGTTCTGCCGACCGGGCTAGCAAATCAAAGTACTGCAAAAACCTTGGGAGGTGCAATATGGCCACAGAAGCCGATGCGCCAACAACTACCAAATCAAAAAAAAAAAAAAAAAAAAAAGCATGTGTTCTCTGCTCGATTTTCTTGTTTGCTGGATGAAAATCCCCAGGTTCTGAGAGTGAAAAAACTTTGCTATGTACGCTTCAGACCGACTAACTCAACCACTGAGTAAACAAAGCCCACTAAAGTTCCTCGCGTTATCGAAGAGATTCGAACCCGAGCCTTTTCCACCCGGTGTGGGGATGGTGGTGACGATACCATTATGCTATCCGCGCAAACAGATCTGATTGACCAAACTTTATATTTAGACAACCCGAATAATAAAATTCATCTGCCGTGCTGTGTCTTATGTCGGTTAATTGCGTATGTTCTATGGTCGATTTGTCAATTTGCTGGACAAAAAACCCCAGTTTCTGGTGAAAAAACCGTGATATCTATGCCTGAGACCGACTAATTCAGCCACGGAATGAAAATAGCCCACAAAAATTCTTCGCGTCTTCAACGAGCTTCGAACCCGGGCCTTTTCCACCCGGTGTGGGGATGGTAGTGACGATACCACTGTGCTATCCGAATGACCATGAGAGGACAAAGAATCCATTGCCATTCTCATGAAACCAAATGGCAAGCTGAGGGGCATAGTGACATGGCATATTGTGTCCTTAAAAACAAAGCCAATTTACTACATAATCGGTGGGCTTCTCCGTACTGCCAAGTGGGCCGAGGGGTAAAGGTCAAGAACTAATTCCAGTAGAGCTTAAGCCTTTGTTCATTATTAATAGTGATTGTATTCGTGTTTTTAGTGCTGTTGTGCTTTCACGTATAACCATCTCACAGAGGTGCTTTGAAATTTTTAATAGCACAACAACATGGAAAATGTTGTGTTCCTGGATGCCGTAGAAATTATAAAGATGATCCGAAAATACACGTCTTTGGCTTTCCATTGAAAGATACTGTTTCAACTAACAAATGGTTGAAAGCTATACCAAGGAAACAGTTCAGGCCATCTGATCATTCAAGGGGAAGTTTGCTAAATTAGTTTTTAGTACGTTAATAATAGTGATCTTAATTAGTGTTATTTTAACAGTAATGAAACGATAGTATAATACATTTATCTAATCACGCAATTAGCTATCATAAGTAAATGAAACAGATATATTCTTGTCAGAATATAGAAGTAAATTTTGGCAGAATTTCTGCTTTTATGGTTTCATTTATAAATAAAATATTCATTTAGTATATTGTATACACTGAAGAAAAGTGCATGCTGTTTAAGAAATCAAAAAATCTCAATATTTGTACAATACGTAATGTTCATTTTATTTAATGAAACTTTTAGTGTAGATACATACACGAAGTATAATTATATGCAACTTCTGATAAATTATACACATGTGTACGCGGACCGAGGAATCCTTAGTTGTAAAAGCCAATAACAAAAGTCTATGAGATGCTAATAATAAGTAAAGTGAAATTCGAAAGACAGCATAACATTTTATTTATAACCACTAAGTGATCACTGAATTATGACCACTCCTATGAAAACTGAATGCGACCCGTTGACCACGTGAGGTACGAGAGTGCGGGGTTAGTCAATCTACGTAGCATAGATAAGGTGTCAGTGGTTCAGTAGGTAGTAAAGTTCCGAGCGCGATGGGTAAAAGGAAGGATTTATCCGACTTTGATAAAGGACAGATTGTGGGTGCTCTACGAGCTGGTGCCTCGTTTTCTCAAATGGCTGAAACGGTGGGGTGTTCGAGTGCCGCCGTAGTTAAAGGGTACCAGGACAAGCGTCAAAATGGTCAACAACGACCCGACGGAAAAACTGCAAAGGTCAGCGAAAGGTTGATGTTAGAAATGAGTGCCGGGTCCGACGACTCGTACTGGCCAACAGGCGCAGCACTGTTGGAGAGTTGACTACCCAATACAATATGGGCCAGCCCAGAACAATATCTGGCATGACCATGCGTCGCACGCTTCCACGTATGGGCTATACCAGCAGACGACCCTACGGAATCCTCTCCTAACCAAGGTTCATTGACGTAAAAGACTCGCCTGGTGCAACGAACATGCAAGTTGGACGTTAGAAGACTGGAAGGAGGTGATTAAGTCGGATGAGTCACTTTATTAACTCCACACCGTGGATGGTTGTGTACGGATTTTGCGTCAACAACCTGAGGCTCTTCATCTAAATGCATGGTATCGAACGTGGAGGCGGTTGTATGGTGTGGGACACGGTTCACTGGCAGGAACTTGGTGCATGTGGAACAACGTATCAGTGGCCTCTGCTATCGTCAACTGCTTCCTGACTGTATACACCCCACTATGTTACTTTTTCCCGAATGGCGATGGTGTCTTCCAAGATGACAATGCGCCGAGCCATCGGACACTTGTTGTGCAGGAATGGTTTGAGGAACACAGTTCTCACTTCTAGCATATGGATTGGCCTCCGAACTTCCGCCGATATCAATCCCATAGAGCACTTGTGGGACACTGTGGAAAGGCACATCAGGCGTCTGGATACACCAATCACCTCTATACCTGCATTGCTCACCGCATTACAAACTGCTTGGTTGGCCATACCTCCCGAACCCTTCCGACATCTTGTTGAATAAATGCCACGTCGGATAGCTGCTGTACTGAGGGCAAAAGGAGGTCCTACGAAGTATTAGGTATATGATCATGATTCAGTGATCACTCGGTATATTTCATATTGTTACGGGTATGTGAGATTCATTTCGAGCCATCCCAGATAGTTAGACGGACATATAAATTTGATGGGAAAAACAAGACAATCACTGTAGATTTCAAGCATCAAAGATTAATTCATCGAGCTGTTCCATCACATTTTCCGAACTGTCCAAGGTAATTGTGATCACAGGCATTTACAAGAGACAGTTCCAAAAATTAGAAAAAAAAAAAAAAAACGACGATTGGAAATAAAAAAACGTTGAGAAGGTCCTGGAAAACTGTATTAATAGTAAATATGATAATCAAAAAGTTCTAGAATTTCATACGTTCGCGCAACTAGCAAAGCGCCTGAATGCTGGCAAGTCATTTAAAAAAATATCTGTATTATGTTTGTATATTTAATATTTTTTTCCAGCACCTTCCATTGCCTATTCAGTCGTGATTAGCGGAGATTTATTGTTGTAGATATTTGTACAAAGTGCTGAAATTAATAATTTAGGCAAGTCAAAGTCACTGGAACTTCCTATAAAGGTGAATAGTTTCAGTCAGATAACTGACATCTTAGAGCATATAACAGTAATTTCCAACAACAGTGATGTTAATATTTCTTTTGTTTTAAATGTTGCTTGTAGTTTACTGAATTCAATTGCAGGAGACATTAATAGCCAACGAGCATCAGTGGTTAAAATCATGCGAACAATTACATTTGTTCCAATGTGAAAAGAATGCATACAGATATTCCACCAAAGTATTAATATTTTCATCTTTGATGTTTACAATACCTCCACGTGCTTACAAATTTTTCCAGCATTCTACATTCATACTTCTCCCTGATCCAAGTACTATTCGTAGGCTTTACTCTTCTCTAAACACAAACATTCCAGATGAGACCTTTTTAAATTCTTCAGAGTGCAAAATTAGTTTAATTTGGATGAAATTCATCTGAAACCTTATTTTGATTACTGATTGATTTTCTTTCAATAATGTCAGCAAATACATTATTGAAAGAAAGACATTATTCATTTTTGAGGAGCAATGTTAATTTGCTAATTAATACCAATATCAATATTTTGCTCAACAATTATTGCAAAAAGAAAAATGATATATTAACAGCAACATATAAACGTAAACTTCAAACATTGAAAAAGAGCTAAATTTAAAGTAAATTATTTCTGTTCAACTATAGTAATCAAATCATTAAATTAATGAATTTACATTAGTTGGATTACAAATTACATGCAAAACATTCAACATGTAAAAAAATAATTAACTATAAAATGTGTTGTCTTCATTTTTCCAGAATATTATGATTAAAAAAATTATCACACTTAAGTATGAAAAATAATTTTTTTCATTTATTGTATTTTATTTTTTTCGTATTGTTCCTTGCAATAGAAATTAGCTTCCAATTAAGCAGAGAATATAAAGTAGATTTATATTCGACTCTTGCTTTCGCCTTTCTCAATTCTGTGTAGCGATGTAGCTTTATGTACAGGGTTGTTAAAATTAAAATATCCCTATGTAGAGGGCTCTAGAGTGAGTTCTAAGGCTCGTACTAAAGAGAAATTTGGACAACAAGTACAATAAAGAATGTCCTCGCCAATTATTGGGGAAAAAAATTAGTTACAAAATTTGTCACTATATGGCGCTGTGGCAATACAAATCACTTGAATAGCGCTATAATTGTTCAATGTGACCTCCATTTTGGCCAACAACAGTTTCCCTTAGAAGAACAGCATTTTCTACAGCAGAACAAAACTTGTCAACTGGAATAGCCAGCACATGACGTCCTTCACATCTGCCAGTGTTTGACATCCTTCCTGATACAGAGTGTGGAGTGTAGAGTGTGTTTAGTGTCAAACGGCACCAGGGGTTTCCCCCATCTCCACGTAATATACATTGTGGGTGTGGAACGGAACACTGTCAATGCCAGAGGTTTAAAAGTGCATGGGTTTTGTATATGTGTAGTATCGTGTACCGTTGTTCCTCTGGTCATTTAGCCGCTAGGCCCCTAATGGGATCCAACGTTGTCCACGCTCTGCCCTGTGGAGTCAGACCAGGTACACCAGTATTATAGTTATTTACTCTGGCAGGTCCTGCCACCTAATTTCCTGAGATTTCAGTGGATAGGACCTAAAAAAAAAAAAACCGCTACAGATAGAGGTCAGCCGAAAGGATTACTGATTATGCAACTGATGTTCTTAGGTTTTTGGGTGTAGGGCTCAGGCAATTAAGAGATGGTTCAGACGCAGGTTATAAGTTAGAGAAGGGAGAGGGAGACTGAAGGCTGAGGGAAAAGACAGAGATAAGGGGTCCACAGAGAAGATGACCCCCAAATCAATGGAGCAGGCCCATGCCCCACCAGAGGGAAAAGAGGGCAGGCGATCAGGGGTTACCTCCCCCTGCTTGGGTGGTGGAGAAAAAGAACCACACAAGGGAGCGTGGCAAAGAAAGCTTAATGGCAGCAGCTGAGCTGTGCTTTGGAGTGTCATAGCTGAGACAAAGGTCCCACCCCATCTTGTTTTCTTTCTCAGAGTCTGGCAAGGCTGTCACACTTGGGACTGTATGTAATGTGTCCCGCCCGATGTATACTTGTCACTATGAGTTCGGAGCTTTCAGGTCTGGTCATCAAGTGTGTGATTATCACTAGACTGTTTTACTAGTACGGGTCTCACCGCAGATTTGTCCCTTTGTTAAGTCAAAATTAGATATGTATGTTCACTGCAGTCTGACTTGGGGGCGGTTTCAGGGCCTCTGTCCATTTCGTCACTGGGTCAGCAGAGCTGCATAATATCACAATTTGTAAAGAGTTTAAATCAGGAAGCTCCAAAACAGTGTTGTAATTCATGGAACAGAGGTCCCATTTTAATCTGTAAAGAGTCTAAATCAGGAAGGTCCAAAACAGTGTTGTCATTCATGGAACAGAGGTCCCATCCCAATAACGATGGTAGCCGTTGACAGTCCAGCTTGAATTTGGACAAGACGGTTAATCAGGTGTAGGTTCGTTCCAGCGGTAGGGATCTTCTTCTTGTGAAGAGCTCCTGGCAGTATTGCGAAAAGGCCTTGTATTCTCTGTCGCTGTCCAACAAGTAATGCTCCTGGAGTTTTGGATTGAATTTCTGGTAATCAGAATGCAGCGAAGGTCCTCATGCAAAGGGCAGTCATACATTAGGTGAGACCAACTCTCCAGCTCTCCACAATGGCAGAGGGGATCATCAAGAATACCAAGACTTCAGAGTTTGGTTCTGATGGATTCGTTACCTGTTAGCATGAAAGTTGTGTACAGGCCGGGAGAGAACCATGAAGGAGACTTGCGATATACCTTGTTATGTGGAATAAATTTCCTAGTGATATCTCCTTTAGTAGAATTAGTCCATCTATCTTGCCATATCTGCTGAAAATGGAGGCTAAAGCGCTTCTTTTCAGCAATCAAGTTATTAGTGGGATCAATGGTATTAGGTATTAGGTATGTTGAGGGTCTAACGGTTCCTGGTATTTCTCCCATCTCCGCGTATGTTCTCTGTATCGGTCAAGCCAGAGATTTAAAAGTGTGTGGAATATGTACTATGTAGTATGTTGTGCCCATTGTTCATCCGGCCTGTTAGCCGCCGGGCCCCTAGTGGGGCCCGACGTTACCAATACCAGCCACGAGAAGGCCAGCCGGGTGTTACCAGTGATTGTAACAGTACTCTGGCAGGTCCTGCCACCTACTTTCCTGGGATTTCAGTGGCTAGGACCAAAATAAATAAAATATAAATTAGAAAAATAAATAGTCGCGAGGATGTTTTATTGCGTATTTGGGGTTTTGCTTTAGGAGCACTGTTTGTGGTTTTACGCTGAAGGTCTTGATAAAGTTTAATTGGGTCGGGCAAGAATTTTGGTGTGCTTAGAATTTTGATGTAGGGCTAATCGCTGTGTGAGATGACAGATTTGGGTGGGGAGACAAAAGGCTGGGGGGTGAAATAGGAAGCAGAGGGGTCGATAGGGAAGGTGACCCCCCCGTTTTTCAGTGGGGCATGCCCATGCTCACCAGAGGGAAATAGGGTTGGCGAGGGGGAAGGGAGCGTGTGTCTCTCCCCCCACCAGGGATTAGGGTTTTAAAGAAATCTCGCAGGTGCGAGATTTGATAGCCAGATGGCACTCTAGTTCTGATGTCATTCCATTTTTCATCTTTTTCAGGAACTTCGTTGTGGCGCGCTTGTATCAAGTCAGAGATGGTTGGCCGCAGGATTCTTGCTTTGGTCTCTCCCAGGAGGAGTAGCCCTGGGCAGGTCTCTTGAGTTTCAAATGGCGTGTCTATTTCTTCATGCTGAGATTTTATTCTTTTGCTCTTGCTTTGACTCTTCTGTGTCTCTCCTTTATTTTTATTTCGTCCATGACATTTTCATAGTGGTCGCAGTCATGCATGACGTGACTCCAGGTCTCTGGTTCTCCACATGGACAATTCCTGTCTTCTATTATGCCCATTGTGTTTAGTTTATCTCTGAACGGGCCATGGCCTGTCAATAAGTAGGTAGTGTTGAGGCCCGGGTATATCCATGCTGGTGCTTTTGGGTACATTTTTGTTACAAGGAGAAGAAATTTGTGCGTTATTGCTCCTTTGGTGGTTTCATTCCACCTTGTCTGCCAAATGTGAGTTAGGTGTGCATCAATTCGTTTTTGCTCCTGCTTCCAATCATTGGTAACATTGAGGGTTAAGCCGTTAGTTGTGATTGGTATTGCCTTTTTGTAATAATACATTAATCCAGTTCGTACTACCTGTAAGTCAAGGGGCAGTGCACCAGCAATGACCTGAAGCGCTGCCGTACTAGTTGTATTGCTTGCCCTAGTGATGATGAGTAGTATGTTCCGTTGTATTGTTTCTAATATTTTCCTATTTGTTACTGTGTTAGTCTTCGTCATCCATATAGGTGAGCTGTAGATAATTGCTGGTATAAATAAGGCTTTATAATATAAGGAGAGGGTCCTCTTGTTTAGTCCCCAGTCCTTTCGCGTTATTTTTATTATGAGTCCTGTATATTTGCGTATTTTCTTCCTGAGGTAATTTAGATGGGGTTTAAAGGAGAGATTTCTATCTATAATTATCCCTAGATACTTTATCTGGTTGGTTAGTCTGACAGTGGTACCTTCTATTTTGATTTGTGGCGGCCGGTTTAATTTAAGCTTTCCTCTAAGAAGAACGGAGCTGGTCTTTTCCGGTGCTATTTTTAGATTGTTTATTTTGGCCCACTCCTGTAGGGTTTGCATTGCTTTGTTTGCTTGCTTTTCCAGATTTGCTCGTGAGTCCGCTGCTGTGGAAAAGACCAAATCATCAGCAAAGGCCTGTGCCTCCACATCGCCCAGGTCCTTGCAGAGAAAGTCATCTAGAACAATGTTCCACAGGAGTGGCCCCAGGACCGATCCCTGGGGGCAGCCCCTCCGGACAAGACAGGTGAGGCTAGCATAAGGTGTGAGGATCTGCACTTCCCTGTTCGTGAGATAGGATTTTAGGCTGTCATAAAGATTTTATGGCAAAGATGCAGCACGGAGCCTTGCCAGGACGCTCGGCCACCAGAGGGTGTCGAACGCCCCAGCAAAGTCCACCGCAATCACTAGAAAATACTTGTTGGTGCATTGCGTGGCTTTGTTGAGAAGATCCAGAATTGCATCTGTGGTTGAAGAACCCTGTTTAAAGCCATATTGTTTTGGACTGCTGAGATTTGCTTCTGTGTAGTAGTGTTCGATTCTCTTGTACAATAGCCTTTCGTAAATCTTGCTAACTGTCGATAACAGGGCTATCGGTCTATACGATGTTGGTAACTCCAGTGGTTTTGTTGGGCTTTTTGGTATCAATTTTAGTATAGCTGTTTTCCATTGAGTTGGGAAGTGGCCTTGTGCCAAGCAGCAGTTATAGAAAAGCAGAAGGAGTTGGGGAACATATTCTGCTGTCTTTTTAATCATTTCTGGTTCGATTAGATCAATGGTGTGGTCCATGAACGTCACCGATGTGCCTTTTGATAGTTGGTAGAGGAGCCCGCAACGTATCACCTCCAGGTCCAAAGGAAGGGCGCCTGTCAGCACCTGAAGGGCATGGGGGCTAACAGTACGGCAGGCCCTGGTAATGGTGAGGAGGATAAATCTTTTAATAGTTTCGAGCTTCTTTCTGTTTACTGCTCTTTTTGCTCTCGGATACCATACCCCTGCAACGTATGCAATTTGCAGAAGAAATACCGCTTTATAGAACAGCGAGAGAGTGCGGCGGTTGAGGCCCCAATCCCGACGCGTAACTCTGGCGACCAAGGCAGTATAGTTCCTTAACTTTGTCTGCAGGTGTTTCAAATGTGGGAGGAATGTAAGTCCTGAGTCCAGGATTATTCCTAGATATTTCAGTATGGCGGCGAAGAGACCTGCCATACAGGTCTGTTTTGCAGAGGTTCTGCACAAATTCAGTTTATCAGGTGGAGATAGACGGAAGTCTAGTATTTCAGTTCAGTAGTGAAACATATTGTGGTCTCGTTTATCTTGATTTGTGGACGTCTTCTGAGGGCCCCTTTCAGTAATATGGAATTAGTCTTCATTAAAGAGATTTGAAGATTATGATCCCTTGCCCAGATTTGTAATATCAAGAGAGCCTGATTTGCAGAATTTTCTAGCTGCGCTCTGCAGTCTGCAGACACGGCCAGGATTAGATCATCTGCATAGGCCTGGGAGATAACTTCATTCAGGTTAGTGTTGAGGAAGTCACCAAGTATAACATTAGCATTAGCATTAGTAGAGGCATATGATGCAAGAAAGCAAGCTTATTCAGCATCAGCCAAAAAAAAAAAAAAAAAAACAACCACTACTCCCATTTCACCCCTCAATTCGTTCGAAATACCTGTCCAGCTGAGCCTTAAATTTGTTTAGGCTATCAACTTCAACAACAAGCGATGGAAGTCTATTCCACAAACCAACTGCTCGCTGGCTAAAGGCGAATTTCCGCACATCTATCCGACATCCGTCCTTCCTCAATTTGAATTTATGCCCTCTCAGGTGATTATTCTGAGCAAGAGGAAGAATCCCATCGGCATTGAGCATGCTCAAGCCATTCAAAGCCTTGTACACCTCTATCAGATCACCTCGGCGATGCCTAGTCTCCAGGCTCTGTAATTTGCAAAACTTAAGCCTTTCTTCGTAAGAGCAACCCTTTGTTCCATTCACTAATCTTGTTGCCCTTCTCTGTACTCGTTCCAGCAGCTCTACATCCTTCTTGAAATGAGGCCTCCAGACCTGTATACAGTACTCAAGGTGTGGCCTGACCAATGCCTTATACAAGGGAATAATCACATCCCTGTCCCTGCTAGAAAAATTCCTGTATATCATTGACAAGACACCATGAGCTACTCTTGCAGGTCGTCTGCACTGCTCAGAGAACTTCATATCTGCCTGCACAATTACCCCCAGGTCCTTTTCATTCTCTACCACTGTCAGCGTAGTACCACAGAGTTGATACGTTGATCTGGGGTTACTGTTTCCCATATGTAGTACTTTACATTTGTCAATGTTAAACTTCATTTTCCACCTCTCAGCCCATCTGCTCAACCTTTCCAGATCCTGTTGCAGCAGCATAGTATCAGTAGTGTCCTTAACAAACCTGCCAACCTTTGTATCGTCTGCAAACTTGGACATTAAGCCTGATACACCATCATCAATATCATTTATAAATACAGAGAACAACAATGGACCCAACACTGAACCCTGAGGAACTCCACTAATAACATTAGTCCACGTTGAGCAGTGTCCATTGATTACCACTCTCTGTCTTCTGCCACTCAACCATCCCTTTATCCATAGCAGCAATTTGCCTCGAATGCCACACTTCTCCAATTTGTGCAGCAGTCTTCCATGCGCAACAGTATCAAAAGCCTTTCTAAGATCCAAATATATAATATCAAAGTTATTCCCTGCATCCAGTTCTTTTGTGACTACATCATAGTATCCAATCAAATTGGTCAGACAAGACCTGCCCTTAACAAACCCATGCTGTGTCTGAGCTATAACTGAATTCTTGTCCAGATGATCCTGCAGTGCTTCTTTCACCAGTGCCTCCATTAATTTTCCTGGAACCGAAGTTAAACTAACAGGTCTATAATTACTTGTGTCAGCCTTTGATCCTCCTTTGTGAATTGGGGTTACATTTGCACATCTCCAGTCCATGGGTACCTCCCCTGAGTCCAATGAAGCTCTCATAATTATGGCTAGGGGTTTGCTTACTTCCTTTGCTGCCTCCTTTAATATAACTGGATAGATCCCATCCGCCCCGGGTGCCTTTTTTATGTTTATCCTCAACAATTTCTCCTCCACTTTCCTCTCAGTTATTAGAAAATCATCTAGCTCACTGCCAATGTTTACTTCACCTACGACATTCCCCTTCCTGAATAACTCCTCATGTGTGAATGTAGATGCAAAATACTCGTTTAGATTGTTAGCCACCTGAGCTGGATCCTCAACTGTTGAACCATCAACATCCAGTGGACCAATCTGATTCATCCCTTTCCTTCTTGAGTTTAAATAGGTAAAGAACTCTTTTCTGTTTTTCTTTGCATCCTTTGCCAAGGATTTCTCATAATCTGCCTTTGCCTGCCTAATCTCCTTTGTGACTTGGTTACAGACCAACTTATATCTATCATAGGCTTCCACGTCACCCATTAATTTGTATGTATCCCATGCATTTTTCTTCTCTGCCATATGTCTCATTAGTTCATCTGACAACCATTTAGGCCTGAACCTTGAACAATATTTCTTGGTTGGTATGTAAAGCCTGGTAGCTTCCAAGATTAGTTCCTTGAATGCTTCCCATTTTGAATTTGCTGTTGGTAACATCATCAGTTGGTCCCACTGTATAGAATTTAAATACTGTCTCAGACCATCGTAGTCGCCTTTACGAAAGCAAAAACCCTTCCCTTTACCTCTGATGGTAGTTACCTCCTTGAGTAAATCCCACTTCAGCACACTGTGATCACTGCCACCCAGTGGTTCATTTATCTGCAGATTCCTAATGCATGAAGGATCACTACTGATAATCAGATCAAGAGTATTACTCCCTCTAGTTGCCTCCCGAACATGCTGGTGTAGAAAACAATCATCCAATAAATCCACAAAAGCCTTGCTAGTGTGTGAGTGACCAACCCACAAATTCCAGTCAATATCTGGGAAATTAAAATCCCCCATTATAAGACTCTCTGATTTACTGGCCCATTCTATTTCCCTGTACAGTATCTTATTATACTCATCAGAGTCATTAGGCCTATAGCACACTCCTACTCTCAATTTTGATTTACCTATGCTTATGTCACACCAAACTGACTCAACACTGCACTGTCCAGCGATGTCAACTGGCTTCACTTCCTTGGATTTTATGTGTTTTTTAACTAATAGCATAACCCCTCCTCCCTATCCTGTCTATCCTTTCTGTAGACGTTGTACTCCCCAAATTCCAGTTCTGCATTCCTTATATCTGTGTGACACCACGTCTCTGATATCCCAACTATATCTGCCTTTGATGTTTTGAGTAATACCTCAAATTCATCAAATTTATTTACTAAACTCCTAGCATTAGTGTACACGCAAGTATACATGCACCTGTTTCTATTCTTAGCTACCCTAACACAACCCATGTGTTTACTTGTACCGCAATGACTTCCAGCAGTCTCTGAAATATCCTGCATCTTGTTTTTCAGGCTTCTGCTCATTCCAATAGAAGCAGTGCAAGAATCTCTTTCACCTCTGCCAGTGGCTACTGTTAATCCATTAGTCTTTGTCTCCCCCCAAGCTAGCAGTTTTCCGACCCACCTAACACTGCCTCGATAGCATCAGCAAATATTCTTGCACCCTTTCTATTTAAGTGTATCCCATCCCTGTAGAAGCAATCTCTTCTGTTAACAAGTACAGTCCAGGCTGAAAAAAATTCTACTCCTTCAGCCTTGCACAATCTTTCCAGGGCCGAATTGATCGACAAGGCTCTCATCATATACTCCCTCCTATCGTGTCTGGGCAGAATTGCAGACACTTTCAAATTCAACCCTACTTCACGGCTTTTTTTCAACAGTGACCTGTACTTGTTAAGTAATTCCGCTGGTCTCCTACTCTTAATATCATTAGTGCCAACGTGTACAACTATATCACCTTTTGTGCCCTTAAAAGATGATATCTGCTCTACAACGTCATCAACCTTTGCCCCTGGCAGACATACCCTGGTCCTGTTCCACCTATCCTTTTTACAAAGCATGTTCCCCGTTTCCCTGACAATTGAGTCACCAACAACTACTTGTTCCTGTTGGACCAGCGCATTCTGCCTTGGGGGCTGCCTCTGTGTTGCAAGATGACCAAGTCCAAGCTCTGGTGTTGATGTGGGCAGCTGAGAGCTTGATGGGCCCCTCAATTTATTTCCTTCGAGGGCATCCACCCTGTCCTTCAAGGTCTCATATAGGCTCATAACAACGCCGAGTTGTCGCCTAATTTCCTTGCACTCCTTGCATCGTGCACACACAAAAACATCCCCCATGGCAGTATCATGTCCCGTACCCGATTGCTCCGCAAACATCAAGCAAACAGTGCATCTTAAAAGGCCGTGATTCAGGGGGCAATCGCCCCCCTCAGTTCTCCCCTGAGTCACAGCACTCCCATTAGCTTGAGCCTTTTGCTTTGCTGCTCTTGTCAGAGCCATGATTTCGATTTAAATGTCAATAAAATTACAATTTCAGAACAAAATTAAAACCTTAAACTTGTATCTTAACACAGTTATAACGCTATATTTATTTTTCGGTATCGAGTGTTATCTACGAGTTCCCTTTATATAACTTCCGTATCAAGTATGTATTAATTATTTGTTACGTTTGTACTCTAAGTCGTTATATATATATAGTTAAAAGTACAATTTAATTGACAATGAAGTTTAACAAGATTAATAGATGCACTGATTAATTGACAATATTATATTATGCACTATACTATACAAAGCTAATGCTATCGAATTCCGGATATGCTGTATCGCGCTTCAGTAACGAGTGTTATCTACGAAATCCCTTTATATAACTTCTGTATCAAGTTATGTATTAATTATTTATGTTCCGTAACCTAAGTGGTTATATGTATAGTTAAAATTACAATTTAATTGCCAATGAAGTTCGACAAGATTAATAGATTTTACTGATTAATTTTCACGTAACAATGGCGGCCGTTTATGAACGGTAAACACGTGGATTTGATACCCTTTCCGATACTAAGTAATACCTACAAAATCTCTATCTAAGAAATCTCTATCTCTATCGCCATTCCAAAGGAGCGGCCCAGCACCGAGCACTGGGGACAACCCTTGTAAACCTGGCGTTTGACTCTGCAGTATAGTGCATTGACAAGTATTTCTCTGGATGTGAGGTAGCTTCTTATGGTGTTATAAAGGTTTCCGGGGAGACTGGCACTTAGTCGGCTGAGGACGCTCGGCCACCAGAGTGAGTCGAACGCCCCAGAAAGGTCTCTGACAATAATCAGGAAATATTTTCTATTGGAGTGTGTGGCAGTTGTAAGGATATTCTGGAGTGCGTCAACTGTAGAGTATCCTTGTTTGAAACCATATTCTCTTGTAGAGGATAAATTTGCTGCATTGCAATGTACTGTAATTCTACTGTATAGTAGGTATTCAAAAAGCTTGCTTAGCACAGATAACAAGGCAATCGGTCTATAAGAAGATGGGATTTCTTGTGGCTTGGTTGTGTTTTTCAGAATCAGGCGTATGTTAGCTATCTTCCAATCGGATTGGAAGACTCCTGTCTGCAGGCAGTGATTGAACAGGTCGAGGATGAGGTGTGGGGAAATGACCCACATTCTTCCTTATAATCTCTGGTTCAAGTAGGTCCAGTCCTGGACATTTATCGGTGCGGAGTCTATCAGTTGCGGTGAGCAGCTCCTCAATAGCGAAGGGTGGCTCTTTATGTTCTTGACTGTATATACTGTTGTCCTGGAGAGTTGTTGTTGATGATCCATCCTTCTACTAGGATCCATTGCTGGTTGGATAATTGTATCCAATATGTTATTGATGGATATGTCTTATGAGGTTGTTATGTTACCTTCAGGGGTTATTGTTGCAGTCATTTCCTCCCATCTTGGGAGTTTGTTGGTTGTGATTTTAGAGACTACACCCCAGGGATCGGTGTTTCCGGTTGTGGAAACTAGTTGTTCCCATGATGTTTGCTTGCGTTTCCTGATAGTAGCCGTGTATATATTTCTAGTCTCTCTCTCTCTCTCTCTCTCTGTATTGCTGGCGGAGAGCCTCTACCTCTGCAGCTGGCCAGGACCGTCGCGCATGTTGGAAGGCTCTTCTTCTGAAGTTGACCTCCTGCCGTAGGCGCTGGAGTTCTGGGCAGCACCACGGGACAGCACCAGGAATGGGTTTCTTCCTAGGAATGGCGCAGTTGCTAGCTTCTATAATTATATTTGTGACTTTTCTCTGGTAGGCATCAGTGTCAGTGGGATGTTAGTTATTAACTTGCAGCTTCTCTGTGAAAATGTCCCATTTTGCTGTGGAGATGGCATACCTTTGAGGGGTGAATCTTGGAGTTGGATTGTATCCAAGGAAATTGTTATCTGGTATGTTATGGCCCTGTGGTCTGAGGTGGTCCAGGAACCCTGGACGGCCCAACCCACGATGAAGTTTGATATATTTCCCGTAGCCAAGGTGACATCAATTCTGGATTCCCACAGGATATTACAAAAGGTGGGAAGGTTGTTTGGCCTGTTTAGAACAGTAAGCTGGGAATTTGCTAGAAGATCTTCAAGTTTTTTGGCTGTTTCTACAGCCATGCCTGTCAGCAGTAGTGCTGAACCAAACAGGTGACCTGTAGTTGACGTCAGCATCGATGATGATCTCATTTGGGAGAGTTGTGAGGACGATCTCCAGATATCTCATGTGTGGAAGTGTATCAAACCCCGGTTTGCTGTATAATGAGACTATAAAAATTTCCCAGGGGGCTGATGATGTGGGGACATGCCGCCCAGGCTGAGGATAAATGGGGGATTTTGCTGACAGTTATGTCAGAGTTCCTAGTTGCTATTGCAGTCCAGGGGGCCTCTTCATCAACCTAAGTAATTTTATATGTGAGGGGGGGTACCCCCTGACTTGATTTGCATAGGTGTATGGTTCCTGTAAGATCAGAATATCAAAGTTGTCTTCATCTGCTTTTATTCTTAGCTGTTCGGCTACAGCTTTTGCTCGGTGTGCATTTATTTGGAGTATCTTCAGGACGCTGGTGTTGTATGGTTTAAGACTTGATTGAATCGGTCTTTGATTGGTGTGAAATCTTCGCCTTTAAATATATCGGACATTTGTTGTCACGGATGGAGTGTTCGTGTGGCATCTTCTGTCCCTTGCAATTTGCACAGACGGGCAGTTTTTCTTTATTAGGGCACTTATTATACTTGTGGTCCTTTTCAGCACAATGGCCACAAGTAGCAGCAGCCTGGGTGCAGGTGTGAGTGGTGTGCCTAAACATGCAGCATTTAAAGCATTTGGATACAGCCACGTGCTCCCTGAAGCGGTGGCTGTCCCAGTTTATGAAAACTCTGTCTTGGTGAATGACTGTTTGCCAAGCAATAGGGGCAATTTCAAAAATACAGTTTACACTGTTTCCATTCCTAGACTTTGTATGGTACTTTGGAGTGATAATTTCCTCCGGGTTGACGTCTGGGAGTGTTCTCTGGATATTTCTTCCATATAGCTCGTCCCGCACCTGATCTTTGTCAACGTCAAGGACGATAATGGAGGGTTCTCCTTTCTTTGGTGGCGCAGCTATGAGCCCAAGCATTGGTACCTTCGGGTTGTTCATAATGTCAGCAGCTTCTTGGCCAGATTCAGTTTCTATGATTACCTCCACATTTCGGGTCTTTCTAATTGACTTGATCCTAGTGTTTTAGAAGTCTGTGGTCAATTCTGTAATTACTGTCTGTTTTACTTCCTCACAGGTTTTTGTAGATTCTGTGTGCGTGGGCCTGAGAACAACCAAGTGTGGTTCCTTTATGAGAGTCTTCTTTCTTATTATTGGTGCCCTATTCATGTTAGGTGAACTGGGTTTTGAATTCCTCAGTGCATCAGCATAAGAGCAGGAGCGCTGCTGGTTTTTTGATTTCCGATCTACTTGATAGGCCTCTAACTTGGCCAGAGCCTTCTCGTTTTTAATGTGGGAATTCAGCAAAATGAGTTCCATCTTACCCCAGATTTGAATTATTTCTCCTCTGAGAGTAGTGGTGATTTGGTTGTCCGATTTGGCCATTAGCGTTTCTGTCTCTGACCTGAGGGCAAAAATTTGATCCATAATGGATCCCAAAGGGAAGGGTGGACATATCAAAGATGATGCCAGGTAAATTGGCCTCTAATGGTTGGGTTGTCTCTGGTGGTGGTGGTTCATTGTAGCCCTTAGTACCATTCTTAAGGATACTAGGATGTGTAGCGTCTGTATCAATGTGTGCTCGAAAGGTAGGTTTGCAGGGCTGGTCAGTCTCTTCTACTTGTTGGGTAGAGTCATTCTCGTGCTATTCCAATATTTCTTCCTGGGATGGAGATATTTTAAAAACAGGCCTGTTTTGTTTTTTCTTGCCATACACCTTGTAATGTGCGTTTGGGGGGAAAGCAGTGATTCCCTTTCTTCAAGTTCCTCATCCGAAGGTCCCAGTTCGGCGGCCTTCAACAGCATGACTACAGGATTGCACAATTTGTTCTTCTCCTCAAATATATTGCTTATCTTGATGGCTATAAAAAAAGGGAGGTTTAAAGCAGCACAGTCCGCTGAGAAAGTAGGAACTGTAACAGAACTGGCGATCAAAAAAAAAAGAGGAGGTTTAAAGCATCACAGTCCGCTGAGGAAGTAGGAACTGTAACAGGTACCCTCCAACCGCTGAGGAAGTAGGAACTGTAAGAGGTACCCTCCAATCAGTTTAATTTGCTGTCGTAGCGACACTCAGTTTATTTACGACCACGAGACACTGTAGTAATAACACTAACCGATGCAATATGGCGGCTAGCGAAGTCTTTGTTCTTTGATAATTCCATTACTCGAGTTTATTCACGGAAGTAAGCAAAGTATCTTGAAGTACAAATACTGCGCAAATTACACAGGAAGAATCCCCTTCCCAATGAAAATTCAACTGTACATGTGGCAAGCTAACTAAAAGACAGCCGCCTCCCCTAAATTATCGCTACGGAGACCGCGTGGTCAGATCCGTAGCCGACAACGTAGAGTACAAGAAAGGACACAACTAAGTTAAACCCACAAGAAAAACTAAAATTAACTTACTCCATTTGTAGCACTTCTATGGCTGATTCCATTGATTATCAGATATAAGATTATATCCGGAAAATAAAAAATAATAAACATAGGTTGTAGCACATTTACAAGCCAGCAATTTAAGGAGCAGTAACAGCGCCCTCCCCCATTTTTACTAGCCCTACAGTGGAATATGGCATGTCTACTTCACGAGAAACAGCTGGAACACTTGTGCTACCACATGAAGATTAACTTGATAAATCCACCACGACAGCCATAGCCTCATTTTCGACCTCTACTTGGTTGAACACCAAGATGTCCTGTCGTTTCAAATTTCGCAATCAATTTGCGGAGAGCACAGTCATAGGTCCACGTTGGCTTCATTGCGCTTCTGACGCCGGAATTCTATGATAGCCGCAGCTGCCTTGTTGCTGTTTTGATAGAACAGATTCACTAATAACGCCTTTTTCTGCAACATTGTTGGCATTGCTGCTGTAGTGCAGGCAAACATCTATTCTTTGATTTTGACGAGACTGCTTTGTTTTGATACAGTATAGTAGAGCTGAATAGTGGCGCTATGGCAATAACTTACGATTATGCAAATAACGTAAGTTACGATTATGCAAATAACGTATTACGTTATTTGCATAATCGTAACTAAAATAGTTACGCGCCATACAGTGACAAATTTTGTAGCTAATTTTTTTTACCCAATAAATGGCGAGTGCATTCTTTATTGTACCTGTTGTCCAAATTTCTCTTCAGTACGAGCCTTAGAACTCGCTTCAGAGCCCTCTACATAGGGATCTTTTAATTATAACAACCCCGTATTTCTTATGGCCCACTTATTAGCATTAGCATTAGCATTAGTAGAGGCATTTGATGCAAGAAAGCAAACTTATGCAGCATCAGCCAAAAAAAAAAAAAAATAAATAAAATGAAATAAAATAAATAAATAAATAAAAAAATAACCACTTCCACTTCACCCCTCTGTTCGTTCGAAATACCTGTCCAGCTGAGCCTTAAACTTATTTAGGCTATCAACTTCCACTACAAGGGATGGAAGTCTGTTCCACCAACCGACCACCCGCTGGCTAAAGGCAAATTTCCTCACGTCTATCCTACATCGAGTCTTTTCCCAATTTAAATTTATGCCCTCTCAGGTGATTATTCTGAGCAAGAGGAAGAATCCCATCAGCATTGAGTATGCTCAAACCATTCAAGGCTTTATACACCTCTATCAGATCACCTCGCCGGTGCCTAGCCCCCAGACACTGTAATTTGCAAAACTTAAGCCTTTCTTCGTAAGAGCACCCCTGTGTTCCATTCACTAATCTTGTTGCCCTTCTCTGTACTCGTTCCAGCAGCTCTACATCCTTCTTGAAATGAGGCCTCCACACCTGTATACAGTATAGGTATAGCCTGACCAGTATATAGCCAGTATAGGTATAGCCTTATACAAGGGAATAATCACCTCCTTATCACTGTTAGAAAAATTCCTATATATCATCGACAATACACCATGAGCTACCCTTGCAGCCCGTCTGCACTACTCAGAAAACTTCATATCTGCCTGCACAACCACCCCCAGGTCCCTTTCATTCTCTACCACTGTCAGTGTAGTACCACAGAGTTGATACGTTGCTCTGGGGTTGCTGTTTCCCATATGTAGTACTTTACATTTGCAATGTTAAACTTCATTTGCCACCTCGAAGCCCATCTGCTCAACCTTTCCAGATCCTGTTGCAGTAGCATAGTGTCACTAGTGTCCTTGACAACCCTGCCAACCTTCGTATCGTCTGCAAACTTGGACATTAATCTTGATATACCATCATCAATATCATTTATAAATACAGAAAACAATAATGGACCCAATACTGAACCCTGAGGGACTCCACTAATAACATTAGTCCACGATGAGCAGTGTCCATTGATTAGCACTCTCTGCCTTCACCCCCTCAACCACCCCTTTATCCATAGTAGCAATTTGCCTTCAATGCCACACTGCTCCAATTTGTGCAGCAGTCTTCCATGTGCAACGGTATCAAAAGCCTTTCTAAGATCCAAGTATATAATATCAATGTTATTCCCTTCATCCAGTTCTTTTGTGACTGCATCATAGTATCCAATCAAATTGGTCAGGCAAGACTTCCCCTTAACAAAACCATGCTATGTCTGAGCTATAACTGAAGTCTTGTCTAGATGATCCTGCAGTGCTTCTTTAACCAGTGCCTCCATTAATTTTCCAGAAACAGAAATTAAACTAACAGGTCTATAATTACTTGTGTCGCCCTTTGATCCTCCTTTGTGAATTGGGGTCACATTTGCACATCTCCAGTCCATGGGTACTTCCCCTGAGCCCAAGGAAGCTCTCATAATTATGGCTAAGGGTTTGCTTACTTCCTTTGCTGCCTCCTTTAATATAACTGGATAGATCCCATCCACTCCAGGTGCCTTTCTTGTATTTATCTTCAACAATTTCTCCTCCACTTTACTCTCAGTTATTACAAGATTCTCTAGCTTACTGCCAGAGTTCAATACACCTCTGGCATTCCCCTTGCTGAATAACTCCTCATGTGTGAATGTCGATGGAAAATATTCATTCAGTTTGTTATCTACCTGAGCATTATCATCAACAGTTGACCCATCGATATCAAGTGGACCAATCTGATTCATCCCCTTCTTTCTAGAGTTTACATAAGTAAAGAACTCTTTGCTGTTTTTCTTTGCATCCCTTGCCAAAGATTTCTCGTAATCTGCCTTCGCCTGCCTAACCTCCTTTGTAACTTGGTTACAGATCAACTTGTATCTATCATAGGCTTCTGTGTCGCCTAATAATGTATATGCATCTCATGCAGTTTTCTTCTCTGCCATGAGTCTCAATAGTTCATCTGATATCCATTCAGGCCTAAACGTTGAACAGTATTTCGTAGTTACTACAAAAACCCAAGATTAATTCCTTGAATGCTTCCCATTTAGAATTTGCTGCTGTTAACGACATCAGTTGATTCAACTGTATAGAAGTTAAGAATTGTCCCAGATCACTGTAGCCACCTTTACGAAAGCAAAAACCCCTTCCCTTTATCTCTGATGGTAGTTACATCTTTAAGTGAATTCCACATCAGTACATTGTGATCACTGACACCTAGTGGTTCCTTTATCTGCAGATTCTTAATTCTTTATTCTGCAGATTATTACTCCTTCTGGTTGCATCTGGAACCAGAAAAAGTTGCATGCTGCTGTAAAAACAATCATCCAATAAATCCACAAACCTTGCTAGTGTGTGCGAGTGGCCAACTCAAGTTCCAGTCAATATCTAGCAGTGGGAAATTAAAATCACCCATTATAAGTCATTCTAATTTACTGGCCCACTGTGTTTCTCAGTACAGTTGTTTGCTGTGCTCAGCAGAGTCATTAGACCTATAACACACTCCTACTATCATTTTTCTTTCCCAGTGTTTGTGACATTAAAACTGACTCAACATTACCCTGTCCACCCATATCAACTGGATGCACTGTCTTAGATTGTGTTTCTTAACTAACAGCATAATCCTCCTCCCTTCCTATCTGTACACACTACACTGTACTCCCCAAATTCCAATTCTGCATTCCTTATATCTGTGTGACATCACCTCTCTGATATCCCAACAATACCCATCTTTGATGTCTTGACCAGCAGTTCAATTTCATCAAATTTATTTACTATAATCCTACATGCACCTGTTCTTACTATTAGTTACCCTAACACAGTCCATTATGTACTTGTTCCATGATGGCCCCAGCAGTTCTTGAAATTCCAAGCACGGTGTTTTCCAGGCTGCAGCTCATTCCAACAGAAGTAGTGCAAGACTCATTTTCACCTCTACCTGCAGCTACTGCTAATTTATTAGTCTGTGAATACCCTCCCTAAGCTAGTAGTTTTTCCAACCCACCTAACACTGCCTCGATAGCATCTGTAAATATTCTTACACCCTATCTATTTAAGTATCCCATTCCTGTAGAAGCTGCCGCTCCTGTTAACAAGTACAGACCATAATGAGAAAAATTCTACCCCATGAGCCTTACACAATCTCTCCAGGGCTGAATTGATTGAAAAGATCCTCATCATATATTCCCTCCTATCGTGTCAGAAAAATTGCAGACACTTTCAAATTTAACCCTAAATCACGACATACCAGCACGAGGGTAGGCACTAATTATTATTATTAATAATTACTGCAAGAAATAAAGCTTATACAGAATCAGCAAAAAAAAAAAAAAAAAATTCTCCCACATCAACTGTCTATCCACCCAATAATTTTTCAAGTTCTTCCTTGAATTTATTCAAACTACCCTGAGTGTAATAACTTTCACAACAGATGGAAGTTTGTTTCAACAATCAACCACCCAATGGCTGAAGGCAAACCACCACAAATCCTATACAACTGTAGTTCCTCAATTTGAATTTATGCCCCCTCATGTGTGTAGTTTGAGCAAGAGGAAGAATGCTATCAGCATTGACCTTGCTCAATCCATTCAAAGGCATGAACACCTCAATCAGATCACCTTGCAGGTGCCTAGTCTCCATAAGTTGCAATTTGCAGATACTAAGCCTTTCTTACTAAGATCACCCCTTTCGTTTGATTCACCAACCACACTGGCCTTCTCTGCACCTGTTGAAGCATATACATCCTATCAAAAACGATAACTCCAGTCATGTATGTCTTACTGAAGATGCAGTGCCCAAATGATACATTGTCCAATGGGATAATCACCTCCTTATCCCTGCTAGCAAAGTTCCTGTATATGACTGACAAAACCCTATGAGCTTAGAGAAGTACATATCTCGCTGCATACGTACTGCCAGGTCTTTTTCATTTTCCACTACCATGAGTATCATACCACATAGTTCGTAAGTTAATCTGGCATTACTGGTAACCATATGTAGTACCTTGCATTTGTCGATTTTAAACTTCAACTGCCATTTCTCAGACCATCTGCCAAATTGTTTTTAGATATTGTTGCAGTAGTTTATCCTGATTACTGTCATTAACCATGCTTCCAACCTTTTCATCATCTGCAAACTAAGACATTATGCCTGATATACCTTTTTTTCATATATCATTAATAAATATATAAAACAACAATGGGCCCAGAACTGAACCTGGGAGACTGCACTAATAACATTAATCAATGAAGAGCAGCGTCAATTAATAACCACTCGTCTTATCCCACTCACCCAGAACAGTAACTTACCCTTAATTTCACTGCTCCAATTTGTACAGAAGTCTATACAAACTGGAACTTGCTGATGATAATACCATCAGCAAGTTCTAAAGGGGAAGCATTCGAGGAATTAATCATAGAGGCTACTAGATTTTTCATACCAATTAAGAAATCCTCTTCAGAGCATACATTTGATGGATGACATATGAACTGATGAGACTCGCGGCAGAGAAGAAAAATGCACGGGATGCATATAGGTCATCAAGTGACACAGAAGCCTATAGTAGATATAAACTAGTGTGCAATCAAGTCAAAAGGTGGCCAGGCAAGCAAAGGCAGATTAAAAGAAACTTTTGGGAAAGGATGCAAAAAAAAAACAGCAGAGACTTGTTTACTCATGTAAACACTATAAGGAAGGGGATGAATCAATTTGATCCATTCAATATCAATGGTTTGACTGTTGATGATCCTGCTCAGGTTGCAGACAAACTGAATGAGTATTTTGCATCTACATTCACACATAAGGAATTCTTTAGGTAATTGAATGCCAGAAGTTTATCAATCTGTAACAGGGAGCTAAATGATTTTTGTAATAACTGACAAGAAAGTGGAAGAGAAATTGTTGAAGTTAAACATAAGAAAGGCTCTTAGGGTCGTGGGATCTATCCAACTATATTAAGGGAGGCAGCGAAGGAAGTGAGCAAATGCTTAGCCATAACTTTGAGAGCATCCTTGGATTAAGTATGAGGTTCCCCCAGACTGGAGATGTATCCCCAATTCACAAAGGGAGGATTAAAGGGTGACGAGTAATTATGGACCTGTTCCAAGGAAAATAAAGTAGTCACTGGTAAAAGAAGTAATGTGCAATCATCTACAAAAGGCCACAATTATAGCCACAGACTGGGTTTGTTAATGGGAAGCCTTGTTTGAGCAACTGGATACTACAATGACATCATAAAGGAACAGGATGAAAAAATTAATTCTGATATCACATACTTCAATTTCAGGAAAGCTTGCCATACTACTGTACAAATTGGAGCAGCGGGGCATTAAGGGCAAGCTGCTGCTAAGCAACTTGCCCTTAATGCCATGGTTGAGTGGAGAAGATAGAGTTATTAATGGACACTGCTCATTGTGGACTAATTTTGTTAGTGGAGTCCCCTAGGGTTTGGTTCTGAGCCCAATTGTTATTTTCTATATTTATTAATGATATTGATGAGGGCAGCATATCAGGGTTAATGTCTAATGTTTGTAGATGATACAAAGGTTAGCAGGATGGTTAATTAGCATTAGCATTAGCATTAGTAGAGGCATTTGATGCAAGAAAGCAAGCTTATGCAGCATCAGCCAAAAAAAAAAAAAAAAAAACCCACTTCCACTTCACCCCTCTGCTCGTTCAAAATACCTGTCCAGCTGAGCCTTAAACTTATTTAGGCTATCAACCTCCACCACAAGCCATGGAAGTGTGTTCCACCAACCAACCACCCGCTGGCTAAAGGAAAATTTCCGCACGTCTATCCTACATCTGTCTTTCCTCAATTTGAATTTATGCCCTCTCAGGTGATTTTTCTGAGCTAGAGGAAGAATCCCATCAGCATTGAGCATGCTTAACCCATTCAGGGCTTTATACACCTCTATCAGATCACAGTGTGCTGAAGTGGGATTTACTCAAAGAGGTAACTACCATTAGGGGTAAAGGGAAGGGTTATTGCTTCCGTAAAGGCGACTACGATGGACTGAGACAGTATTTAAATTCTATACAGTGGGACCAACTGATGATGTTACCAACAGCAAATTCAAAATGGGAAGCATTCAAACAACTTATCTTGGAAGCTACTAGGCTTTCATTAATTTTCCTGGAACAGAAGTTAAGCTCACAGGTCTATAATTACTTGTGTCAGCTTTTGATCCTCCTTTGTGAATTGGGGTCACATTTGCACATTTCCAGTCTATGGGTACCTCCCCTGAGTCCAAGGAAGCTCTCATAATTATTTCTAAGGGTTTGCTTACTTCCTTTGCTGCCTCCTTTAATATAACTGGATAGATCCCATCCACCCCGGGTGCCTTTCTTGTGTTTATCTTCAACAGTTTCTCCTCCACTTTACTCCCAGTTATTTCAAGATTCAGTAGCTTACTGCTAGAAAGGGTGCAAGAATATTTGCTGATGCTATCGAGGCAGTGTTAGGTGGGTCGGAAAACTGATAGCTTGGGGGGAGACAAAGACCAATAGATTGACAGTAGCCACTGGCAGAGGTGAAATAGATTCTTGCACTGCTTCTATTAGAATGAGCAGAAGCCTGAAAAACAAGATGAATGGTATTTCAGAGACTGCTGGGAGCCATTGCGGTACAAGTAAACACATGGGTTGTGTTAGGGTAGCTAAGAATAGAAACAGGTGCAGGTATACTTGAGTGATACACCAATGCTAGGAGTTTAGTAAATAAATTTGATGAATTTGAGGTAATGAAAGTATGCTACTGCAACAGGATCTCAAAAAGCAAATCGGCTGAGAAACTGCAATTGAAGTTTAACATCGATAAATGCAAAGTACTGCATATGGGTAGCAGAGTAATATAACTGCGCAATACTAGACTCAGTGTAGTGGATAATTAACCAGACCTGGGATAATTGTACAGCCAGATATGAATTTCTCTGAGCAATGCAGACAGGCTGCCAGGACAGTTCATGGGGTTTTCTGAACACTATACAGGAATTTTGCTAGCTGGAATAAGGAGGTGATTATCCTATTGTATAAGGGAATATTCATGCCATATCTTGAGTACTGCATACAGGTCTGGTGGCCTCATTTTAGGAAGGATGTGCAACTGCTGGAACGAGTACAGAGAAGGATAACAAAATTGGTGAGGGGAACAAAGGGGTGCTCTTACCAAGAAATGCTTCAGTTCTGCATATTGCAGTGTTTGGAAACTAGGAACCTGAGAGGTGAGCTGGCTGAGATGTTTAAGGCTTTGAGTGGTTTGAGCAAGTTAAACGCTGATGGGATTCTTCCTCTTGATCAGACCACCTGCATGAGGGGACACAAATTCAAACTGAGGAAGGATGGTTGCAGATTAGATGTGCGGAAGTCTGCTTTTAGATAGCAAGTGGTTGACTGCTGGAACAAACTTTCATATTTTGTAGAAGTTAACTTAAATTCAAGGAAGAACTAGACAAACCATTGGAGGGAAGTGAAATGGGGGTATAATTTTTTTTTTTGGCTTACGCTGTGTAAGCTTGCGTTCTTCCATAATTTGCCACTGCTAATTTCTCTTCCACTTTCCTCTGTTATCAGGAAATCATTTAGCTCCCTGTTACATTTTGATGAACGCCTGGCACTCTTCCTAAAGTTCAAGTACCAGTTAAACCAACAACATGAAGCAGGCCAATGCGATCCAACCTATTCCTTCTACTGTTAATATAAGTAAAGTCTTTGCTGCTTTTCTTGGCATTCTTTACCAAAGACTTATTTTTTTTTTTTTTAGGAGCATTAGCAACTAAGGCCATATTGCTCCGGGGATATGCGGTGGTCATTCCCTGACCTTTCCGCATCCTCCGTATTTGGTGGTCACGGGCGCGAACCCTGGTCTAATCAAGAAGCGTGTGCTACGCACTGCTGCTCCTGCCCACCTGGCTACGGAGGCGCCGAAAGACTTCTTATAAATTGCCTTAACTTGCCTAACCTTCTTTGTGACTTTAAAGATTATTTTATTATCTTCCATAGCCTTCTGTATCACGTGATAATTTATATGCATCATATGCATTTTCCTTCTCTGCCACAAGTCTCATCAGTTCGTCTTACATTCCTTTAGGTCTAAGCCTGGAATGGTATTTCTTACTTGGTATGTAAAGCCTGGTAGCTTCTATGATTACTTCCCTGAATGCTTCCCATTCAGAATTTGCTGTTGGTAGCTGCATCAGATTGTCCTACCATATAGAATTAAAAATGGAGACCAGTGTAGTCACGCTTATGAAAGCAGAAGCTCTTTTATCCTTGACAGCAGTCTGTATAAGCTGAAACAGGTTGTGATTACTGGTAAGATTCTAAGATGGACTGCTGGGTGGCTGCAGGGCAGAAAGCAGAGGATTGTGATTAATGGATATTCTTCAGATTTGTGTAATGTCAGGAGTGGAATCCCTCAAGGATCGGTTCTTGGACCAGTGCTGTTTCTCATTTTCATAAATGACATAGACAAAAGGATAGAAGGCTTTTTGCAGATGATATAAAGGTTGGTAGTCGTTAATGATCAGTGCCAAGCAGCAGACCTTCAGGATGACTCGAACAGGTTTCAGAAAAGTGGCAGTTAAGTTTTAATGCAGAAAAATGCAATGTCTTACATTTGGGGAAGAGTAACCCCAAAATAAATAATACACTTGGTGGAGATGAATTAAAAACAGTACAGGAAGAAAGAGATCTGGGAGCTACAATACAGGCAGACATGAAAATTTCTGAGCAGTGTAAACAGACAGCCGGGAAAGCCCATGTGTGTCATATCGATGATTTATTGAACATTATCATGTAGAGATAGGGAAGTCATAATTCCACTGTGTTTAAGGCAATCGTAAGATCACATTTTGAATACTATGTTCAGGTATGGGGACCTCATCTGAAAAAAGACATTGAGCTTCTGGAAAGGGTCCAAATACAGGCAACTTGAATGGTGAGATCGGCAAAAGGATGACAATATGAGGAAAGACTCCGATTATGTGGGCTGCAGAACTTGGCAACCAGGCACCTCAGAGGTGATCTGATTGAGGTTTATAAAGCACTGAGAGGGATTAGTAAAATGAATGGTGGAATTTTCACTGTTATAAAGAATTTCAGAATTAGGGACCATAAATTCAAATTACGGGGATTGAGGTTTAGAATAGTTTGTAGGAACTTTTTTTTTAGTCAGTGAGTTGTTGATTACTGGAACAAGTTGCCCTCGTAGGTAGTTAAGGCTGCTGATAGTTTGAACAAATTCAAAGGTGACAAATTACTAAAAATTATAGAAATCTTATAATACCGTGAGTATTATACTAAAATATGGAATAGCAAGTGCTTAAAAAACGGTACTCACTTTTGAATAAATCTGCAATAGTTTTTTAAAAAAGAATGGTAATTAAATCATTTAGGTGGAGAGGTAGAGTAAAGGAATTAAGGAGGGTGTTATGGGTAATTTAACGGAATTTTAAAATGGACCCAAGGAAGTTAGAAGTGCACATCTCCAATCCTAGGTTGTCATTAAAGAAGGGGGAAATCATTAAGAATGAATTAAAAATGGATAATATAGTATGACAGAGCCAATAGTCATTACGAAGGACTTTCGTTGGTTATGTCTTGTTGGAAGTAAACGCGTGCTGTATTTTAAAGGTTGTCTGTGCTTCCCATGATGCTCTTTTGGACATGTGGGAACGTCAACTGCAAGAGGTTCCAAGCCGGGGAAAGGTTGAAGGGAAGTTTCATGTTTATGATGTTGAGGTTAGAATGGTGCCAGAACCATTCGATAATAAATGCTTCATAGTGAAGAATTTTGTGGCTGGATTTGAGTTTAATAATGGTAATAGCGGAATCAACTAGGGGGGGGGTGTGTGGTTGTGGGTATGAGTGTATTGTAAGTTCTGTACTGGATTGGCCTGTTCTAAAACTGTTTTGGTGGTAGTATGCGCGGGTATTGGAGGTTTTAGTAGAACTGAATTTTGTGATGGTGCTGCCGATGTAGCAGGCATCTCAGTTGGACTGGCATTTAATAAGATATATAATATTGTTGACGTCACTAGTGGGGTATTTTTGTATGTCTTTATAGGTATTAAAAAGGATCCTAGTTTACTGTACACGGAAAAGGTGAAGGGAAATGTCTGTATCTTTAAATATGCAGTGGAATTGTCCTGTGAGTTCGTTATTGTAAGGGAGAATTATGCGTGTGTTTGTTTTTTTATTATGTTTGGATGGGTTATTAATTTTATTTTTAATGGTGGAAATTGTGTGAGAGATGAGTTGGGGAGGGTAGTTTCTAGATATGAATCTCTCAGTGAGATATTGAACTTCGTTTTGTAAATCATTTTGTGAGGAGCTGAATTTGATGGCATTATGGATTTGGTTGTATAAGACAGCTTTTTTTTGTATTAAGGGGGTGGTGTGAAGCGAAATGAAGGTATTTTCCGGTATGTGTATTTTTTCTCCGTCATACTATATTATCCATTTTTAATTGGATAAGACCATTGGATAAAACAGGACCAGGGTATGTCTGCCAGGGGCAAAGGGTGATGACGTTGTAGAGCGAATATCATCTTTTAAGGGCACAAAAGGTGATATATAGTTGTACACGTTGGCACTAATGATATTAAGAGTAGGAGACCGGCAGAATTACTTAACAAGTACAGGTCACTGTTGAACAAAAGCCGAGAATTAGGGTTGAATTTGAAAGTGTCTGCAATTCTGCCCAGACACGATAGGAGGGAGTATATGGTGAGAGCCTTGTCGATCAATTCGGCCCTGGAAAGATTGTATAATTTGGGTAGAATTTTTTTCAGCCTGGACTGTACTTGTTAACAGGAGAGATTGCTTCTACAGGGATGGGGTACACTTAAATAGAAAGGGTGCAAGAATATTTGCTGATGCTCTCGAGGCAGTGTTAGGTGGGTCGGAAAACTGCTAGCTTGGGGGGAGACAAAGACCAATAGATTGACAGTAGCCACTGGCAGAGGGGAAAGAGATTCTTGCACTGCTTCTATTAGAATGAGCAGAAGCCTGAAAAACAAGATGCATGATATTTCAGAGACTGCTGGGAGCCATTGCGGTACAAGTAAACACATGGGTTGTGTTAGGGTAGCTAAGAAAAAGAACAGGTGCGTGTATACTTGCGTGTACACCAATGCTAGGAGTTTAGTAAATAAATTTGATGAATTTGAGGTATTGCTCAAAACATCAAAGGCAGATATTGTGGGGATTTCAGAGACGTGGTGTCACACAGATATAAGGAATGCAGAACTGGAATTTGGGGAGTACAATGTCTCCAGAAAGGATAGACAGGATAGGAAGGGAGGAGGGGTTATGCTATTAGTTAAGAAATACATAAAATCCAAGGAAATCGACATTGCTGGACAGTGCAGTGTCGAGTCAGTTTGGTGTGACATAAGCATTGGGAGATCAAAATTGAGAGTAGGAGTGTGCTATAGGCCTAATGACTGATGAGTATAATAAGAAACTGTACAGGGAAATAGAGTGGGCCAGTAAATCAGAGAGTCTTATAATGGAAGATTTTAATTTCCCAGATATTGACTGGAATTTGGGGGTTGGTCACTCACACACTAGCAGGGCTTTTGTGGATTTATTGGATGATTGTTTTCTACATCAGCATGTTCGGGAGGCAACTAGAGGGAGTAATACTCTTGATTTGATTATCAGCAGTGATTCTTCATGCATTAAGAATCTGCAGATAAATGAACCACTAGGTGGCAGTGATCACAGTGTGCTGAAGTGCGATTTACTCAAAGAGATAACTACCATCAGGGGTAAAGGGAAGGGTTATTGTTTCCGTAAAGGCGACTACGATGGACTGAGACAGTATTTAAATTCTATACAGTGGGACCAACTGATGATGTTACCAACAGCAAATTCAAAATGGGAAGCATTCAAAGAACTTATCTTGGAAGCTACTAGGCTTTACATACCAACTAAGAAATATTGTTCAAGGTTTAGGCCAAAATGGATGTCAGATGAACTAATGAGGCATATGGCAGAGAAGAAAAATGCATGGGATACTTACAAATTAACACATGACACAGAAGCCTATGATAGATACAAGTTGATATGCAAACAAGTTACAAAGGTGGTTAGGCAGGCGAAGGAAGATTACGAGAAATTCTTGGCAAGGGATGCAAAGAAAAACAGCAAAGAGTTCTTTACTTATGTAAACTCTAGAAGGAAGGGGATGAATCAGATTGGTCCACTTGATATTGATGGGTCAACTGTTGATGATCCTGCTCAGGTAGCTAACAAACTAAATGAATATTTTCCATCGACATTCACACATGAGGAGTTATTCAGCGAGGGCAATGCCAGAGGTGTATTCAACTCTAGCAGTAAGCTACAGAATCTTGAAATAACTGGGAGTAAAGTGGAGGAGAAACTGTTGAAGATAAACACAGGAAAGGCACCCGAGGTGGATGGGATCTATCCAGTTATATTAAAGGAGGCAGCAAAGGAATTAAGCAAACTCTTAGCCATAATTATGAGAGCTTCCTTGGACTCAGGGGAGGTACCCATAGACTGGAAATGTGCAAATGTTACCCCAATTCACAAAGGAGGATGAAAGGCTGACACAAGTAATTATAGACCTGTGAGCTTAACTTCTGTTCCAGGAAAATTAATGGAGGCACTGGTTAAAGAAGCACTGCAGGATCATTTAGACAAGACTTCAGTTATAGCTCGGACACAGCATGGTTTTGTTAAGGGGAAGTCTTGCCTGACCAATTTGATTGGATACTATGATGCAGTCACAAAAGAACTGGATGCAGGGAATAGCTTTGATATTATATACTTGGATCTTAGAAAGGCTTTTGATACTGTTGCACATGGAAGACTGCTACACAAATTGGGGCAGTGTTACATTGGAGGCAAATTGCTGCTATGGATAAAGGGGTGGTTGAGGGGGAGAAGACAGAGAGTGGTAATCAATGGACACTGCTCATTGCGGACTAATGTTATTAGTGGAGTCCCTCAGGGCTCAGTGTTGGGTCCATTATTGTTTTCTGTATTTATAAATGATATTGATGATGGTATATCAAGCTTAATGTCCAAGTTTGCAGACGATACAAAGGTTGGCAGGGTTGTCTTTTTTTTTTTTTTTTTTTTTTTTGATTTGGTAGTTGTTGGCGCATCGGCTTCTGTGGCCATATTGCACCGCCCAAGGTTTTTGCAGTACTTTGATCCAAGCCCGAGGCGGGAATCGAACCCGCGACCTTTGGGTTGCCGAGCAGGTACTTTACCCACTCGGCTAGCCCGGTCGGCGCAGGGTTGTCAAGGACACTACTGACACTATGCTGCTGCAACAGGATCTGGAAAGGTTGAGCAGATGGGCTGAGAGGTGGCAAATGAAGTTTAACATTGACAAATGTAAAGTACTACACATGGGAAACAGCAACCCCAGAGCAACGTATCAACTCTGTGGTACTACACTGACAGTGGTAGTGAATGAAAGGGACTTGGGGGTGGTTGTGCAGGCAGATATGAAGTTCTCTGAGCAGTGCAGACGGGCTGCAAGGGTAGCTCATGGAGTATTGTCAATGATATACAGGAATTTTTCCAGCAGGGATAAGGTGATTATTCCCTTGTATAAGGCAATGGTCAGGCCACACCTAGAGTACTGTATACAGGTCTGGAGGCCTCATTTCAAGAAGGATGTAGAGCTGCTGGAACGAGTACAGAGAAGGGCAACAAGATTAGTGAATGGAACAAAGGGGTGCTCTTACGAAGAAAGGCTTAAGTTTTGCAAATTACAGTGTCTGGACACTAGGCACCAGCGAGGTGATCTGATAGAGGTGTATAAAGCCTTGAATGGTTTGAGCATGCTCAATGCTGATGGGATTCTTCCTCTAGCTCAGAATAATCACCTGAGAGGGCATAAATTCAAATTGAGAAAAGACAGATGTAGGATAGATGTGCGAAAATTTGCCTTTAGCCAGCGGGTGGTTGGTTGGTTGGTTGGTGGAACAGACTTCCATCCCTTGTAGTGGAGGTTGATAGCCTAAATAAGTTTAAGGCTCAGCTGGACAGGTATTTTGAACGAACAGAGGGGTGAAGTGGAAGTGGTTTTTTTTTTTTTTTTTTTTTTTGGCTAATGCTGCATAAGCTTGCTTTCTTGCATAAAATGCCTCTACTAATGCTAATGCTAATTCACTCTTAATGATTTCTGCCTTCTTTAATGACAACCTAAGATTGGAGATGTGCAATTCTACTTCCTTGGGTCCATTTTAAAATTCCGTTAAATTACCCTTAACACCCTCCTTAATTCCTTTACTCTACCTCCCACCTAAATGATTTAATTACCATTCTTTTTTATAAAACTATTGCAGATTTATTCAAAGGTGAGTACCGTTTTTTAAGCACTTGCTATTCCAAATTCAAAGGTTAACTGGATAGTTACTTGTATGAGGGAAGCACATAATTTGCATTTTCTTAATTACTTTTTTTTTCCAGTGCAGCAAAGGCCTGTGGCTTCCTTGCACTATATGATGAATGTAATTACTATTTACAAACTAAAAGAATACCAATGGGCACACGAATTGCTTCTACTATCACAAACTTATTCTTACACTACTTTGAATCACAGTTCCAAAAATAAAATGATATAGAATTAACAGCATTTCGTTTTGTCGATAATCTTGCTATTTTCAACTGTGATTTTGATAAAATGCAAAAAGAAATATACCCTGAAAAACTCAAACTAAAGAAAACCAGCGACACAAAAAGATGAAAATGAAAAAGTCACAGTACGTCTATATGATAAAAGAAATACATTTAAGTTTCAAATTGCAGACCTCTCTCTCTCACTGGGATTCAAATATTTCAGAAAAAAATGAATAGGAATATCATTTCGGCACAATGTACCAGACATGCATGTATTTGTAGTAACAAGGCCTTATTAATACAAGCACTTAAAATATCAAAAATATATTAAAAACAATATTCCTCCAAATTTCATTAATTTCATATGAAAAGGAGTCTTGACAAAATAAACACTTCTTTCAGCTATAACATCACTAAAAAATGCAACACAGCCATATATTGTACATCAGAATTTTTGATTACACCACTTGTATGTATTGCATATAACAATCTCGTCATTAAGCCATCTGTAAGCCATCAGCATTCAGTAGTGTGAATTTAACACACTCAAATAGCAATACTCTTACCTTTCACTTTGTTTTATTTTATTTATTTATTTATTATTATTATTTTTTTTTTTTTGTAAATTAGGGTATCTAACGTTTTTGTACGTCTGCATTTATTTTTATATATCAAAACGGTAGTAGCATCTCCAAACTACTCCGTGGCTTCTTACAATTTATAATTTAAAATGGTAAATTTAATCAGTAGCATTAATGTACAAAAAAAATAGACTGTGCTAATAATTATTATTCCTCATAGTTAATCAACACAGCTTACTCAGTCTCTTCGTCCTGCATGTGGACCACCCACATACCATAAGTACATTAGAATATTTCAATGCAGTTTATGATAACACAGTTTTTTTTTCTTTCTTTCACTCCATTTATAAAGTATTAAAACCACTGCCATTCAGTTTAGATGTACAAAATTTAAAACGGAAAATGTTATAAAATAATTTTGTAAAAAAAATCTGTGAAACTTGCATTAAACTGTCTGGCCTATTGGAATACTTTGTGCATCCATAAACGATGATCACGTGGCTTCTTGATGAGATAATTTATTCATTTCACCTCATACTATTACATAATATTATCACAATTTTTATTTAACTCACTGTGCCTTATACAAAAAAGCCATTTATTTATTAAATAATTAAAAATTGTTTAATTATTTAAACATATATATATATATATAGTTTGTTAACTAGTAAAGTAAGGAACAGAACATAAATTAGAGAGAGAGAAGAAAAAATACACACACACATATGCAATACATTGATATTATCTGAAAGAAAAAGATATCGTTGCATAATGTACAACCATTGTGTCTCTTTTAAAGAACCAATCACCAAAATAAACAGCAATATCAAGCCACTGTCTGTTTCAGACATAAAGTACAAGCCAAAAAAGTTTTAAGTTTTAAAAAACTATATGACAAAAAAGTTAGAATTTACATACATAAAAATAAAAAGCATAAACAGAAAGTAAGAAAAATGGGGGGGGGGGGGGTGAAGATTACGTACTTGTAGATTATAATTGGCTCCATGGAGACCTTATAAAAAGGTTAGGGAAGAATTTACTAGTACCATTAAGTGCTAATATTAAACACAAAATGGATACCGAAGTTTATTCTACATTACAAGGCAGTGAAATGTTGCTGGCCCCTAATACATAGGAAAAAAATAGTCCTCAATTTACAGATTAAAAAAAAAAATCCTCACCTTTTTAATTAAACTGCTAGATGACACTAGCTGGCATGGTTTACTTTTGGTTTCAAATTCTGTCTGGTGCACTTTCTCATAACAGTTTTATATTGTTGCATTCTTACATCCCCTTACTTGCTTTGCCATGTTTAGTATTAGCACTTAATAGTGCTAGTACGTTCTTATCTTTTATCTTGTTCATAAGGTCTCCAGAGAGCCAATTACAATCTACAAACCAATAGATAATACCCCCCCCCCAACTTTTTTTTCTTACTTTCCGTTTTTTTTTTTATAAAAGAAAGTGTCAATTTTTATATATATATATAAATTCTAAATTATTTTTGTCAGTTTTTTATTTTAAACCTTTTTGGCTTGTACTTCATCTGAAACAGAGACAGTGGCTTGATATTGCTGTTTTTTACTTACAATTCTGGCAACTGGTTCTTGAAAAGAACCAATCACTAAGGTTGTATGTTATGCAACAGTATCTTTTTTTTATGATAATATCATTGTATTATATATATAGATATATTTTTTTCTCTCTCTCTAATCTGTACCATCCTTATTACCTTACTTGTTAATAAACTAATGCTCATCATGTTCATTGGGTTTCTCTGATTATCAGTAGCATTCATCTATGATTATTCTCATATTCTTTTTCATTCTTTCCTTCTTTCTTTCACTTTTCCTATTTTCTTACTATTTCTTTTTCTTATTTTTTATATTGTATATATAGGGCAGAGGCAACTTAAAATTCATCACTGTTATTCCAATATAATTAATATTCCTTTCTTTCAGATATCCCACATTTATACTTAACTAGCTCTACTCATTGCAAAAATTTCACAACTGGTAGCACAGTTTTTATTGCCTTATATTTTCCCAAAAATTTTTGGACAATTCATTGTCATCTCTATAAAATACTACTGAAAAGGGCAGAATATTAAAAAGTACACTAAAAACTCAACTTTCACTATAAAAACTCTGTCAAACTTTCATTATTATAGTTTCATTCCTTTTGTTTTCTTGCAGATGTTTCTACTGTACAGTACCTCTTCAGTATCCAGCAAATATCAGCCCTGATGTTGACATTTTAACTCCCCTGGTACCTCATCTCCACGTGTTTAATGTCCTGTTTAAACCTTTCACCCTATTTTTCACTTAAATGCAAAATAGATACTAAAGTTTATTCTACATTACAAGGCAGTGAAATGTTGCTGGCCCCTAATACATAGGACAAAATAGTCCTCAATTTAAGGAGTGAAATGTGAAAGTGCAAAAATGTACCATGACAATCATGTTGAGGCCCAACTTCTAGTTCACCAACATACTTTCAACTGTAGTCTGGAAGTCCAGATCTTTATTGTTCTCTAAAAAAATTCTCAACCACAGACCTGAAACTAATGCATACTGAAAACTGAATTTCTCTTTTAAATTTCATTCCCTTATTAGTATGTGAATTTAAAGTTCTCTCTAGCTATTCTAAAGAAATGTGCATGTTTTGTCATAAGCAAGTAAGCGTTGAATTCTTATGTCGTAAGCAGGTAAGCCAGTACGTGTCGAATCCTTTGTCACTTCTTGTATCTGAGGAAATTTATAAATTTTCTTTGATTTCACTTCACCATTTCAGACTGATTCCTGAATACATTTGCAGAAACACAAAAAGGCATGTATCTTCTTTGCTGCAAGGTACGTTCAACATGATGTTTCAGAGTAGCATGGTGGCGGACACTTCCTGACTGTGACATAATTCTAAATCCTTAAATTATTACTCACCTTAAAAAACAAAAACAAGTAAACTTGAAGTTGATAACGATAAAATGATGAGTTCCGAACGTTTTAAACGGATTAAACAAAACAAATGGCAATGAGTGTATGTGCTTGCATGTGCAACGTGGGGAAATATAGTGAGCATGCAGTGCAATGGAATCCTAATGATTAGTTCTTTCTTTTAAGGTAGGCAGCGCTAGTAGAGAATTATTATTTTATTATTATTATTTTTTTTTTTTGGAAAAAAGGACAATGTGCAAACATGCAAATTGTTAATCAGAAAAAATGTCTTATAAACTAACTTGGACAACTATTTGTTTAACAGTTAACATCTTCCTGAGGCTCCATCTATGAAGTAAATGTTGAACTATTCAATTTATAGTAAAACTGGCCTGGTCCGTAAAATAAAACTATTCAGAATTTTTAAATTTTAACAACTTTGTGCACACCTGGGAAGAAATAGCTTCAATTTGAGACCACTTCCAGCCCAATCAGTTAAGCTTATCGTTCACACTGACTGTTGAAAGAAAATGCCTTCTGTATTAAATATACAGATGATTACATCTATAATGTTCTTGTTTACATTCCAGCACGAACACTTGGAGTAGAGGAGCTTACAAGTACAGGTAGCGCACGCTTCTTAGTGAACGCTCGTAAAGTGGGAAATTATTTTCCATAGAACATGATTCAAAAGAGGAATTTTAAATAGTTTACGCATAAACAATGATTTATTTATCCAAATAAATGAAAACAGTCTTCAAAATCAAGCAAATTATAATAATAAAGAAATTATTTATGTCATAAAAATGTTAAAGAATGTTTATTCGTCATCATCATCGACTAAATACTCGCTCGTTGTTGGCAGCACAAGAAGTCTTCTTTTTCTTCAGAAATGTTTCAAGAGTCGTTTGTTTCCTAGACAGTCTTCTCTTTTCTTTATAAATTTCACGATAGCATGCATAAGCATTTTTTAAATCTGTAGCAACTTTTCTAGTGCGCTTGAAATTTGAATCGTGTGACTAGAAAATCTCAATTGCTTTGTGTTGAAAAGCTTCATCAAGCCCCTTGAGAGAGAAGGAACGAACAGGAGTTTCAACTGTTAAATCTTCTTCTTTCTCAGCTTCTTTGCATTTTACTATTTCAGGGTCTTCATTTGTGAACCATCCACTGTGTGCTTGAAGCAGACCAGTGACATCAGTTGTAGAAACCTTAAGCTGCAATTGGTTAGCAATATTAAACTGCTTCTGTTTCATTTTGTATGATCTCTGTTAGTTCTTGAAATCCATCAAAATTATCAATAAACTGAGGAAGAGTTTATTCCAAACACCCTTAAAATTTATCCCCCTTAATAAGCAAGATAAATTTGAAATAAGACAAGATAGCAGAAAATGAAGAGACAACCACTCTTTGTAATGTCAGCATGGTAGCTGCTTTATGTTATGTGAGTCAACAAGATGCTCTCGTTTGCTGGAACAAACAGATGCATAGTAGTACTGTATTGTATAGCTATGTGCAGGGTTGGAAATGCTGTATTTATGAATGTTTAGCATTTATTTATTGCAATTAATGTTCATAATTTCGATTTTGTTGAAACTTATTTTAAAAAAGAACTCGTAAAGCGGGAACTACCTGTAATCATTTTTATGAAAATAATACATTAGCCATCTTAAAGGTCATGTAGCACTGAAAAATGGTCAACTCAAACACATAAATGTTCTCTTGCACTGACCAGTCAGCTACATAATTTTCAGTAATTAATGCAGCAAAAATTGCATGGTTTATAAAATAAATTAGTAAATTGAAGTCTACCTTGTCTATGTATTTCACGGCTAGCAGAATTTCAACTGCGAGAAGGCTACTCTCTGTGTCTTTATTTTTAAACATATAGCAGAAACTTTTTTGCAATGTTCTTTGTTTAAAAGTAATGCTTATTGAGGTGACTCATGGATACTGAAGTGTATTCTACAACACTGCAAGGCAGCTGAAATGCTGCTAGCTCCCAAAACTACAATAGGAAAAAATAGTGCTCAATTTACAGAGAGGGGGAAAAAAAAAAAGGCCTTTCTAAATTACATTCTTCGCAAAATGAAAATAAGACCTTCTTTTAATACTATTCCTTTATTGAATTAAAAATTCTACAACTGTATAATATCTGCATAACCATTAAAAAAATGTTTTGTGTATACAACACACACAACATGCAGTGGTTAAACTTATGATAGAATGACACATTGGCTACTTTCTTGAGATGAAAAATTACAGATGTTTATGTATAGGGGGGAAAAAACAGAAAGAAAGGAAAAAAAAAAAAAAAAAAGATTAATTAGCTTTTTGGGACTGTTGCTGATCTTTTGAAATATCTGCTTCTTTTTTTGCCACAGGAACAGTTGCTTGGTTTGATGGCAAAGAATTTGATTCTTTACCTTTGTTTTCTGGCACTGGCACAAATGGTCCTGTTTTAGGTGGTGTTTTTCCCCTTAGGGGTCTTTGTTGCTTAACCCAAGGGTCATCAGAAAAGTACCATCGCACAGGTGTTTCATTCTCTTCTTCTTCAAAATCACACCATGCAGCAATATGGCGTCTAAATTTGGGAGTTTGAGTACCAATACTTCTTCTAAATTTAAAATTATTCCTTCGCCATTTTCTCCAAAATCTAGCTTTTTTTTCTGCAGGTGAACTTGCTCTTAGACGATCTCGAGCTGCAATTATTACAAATTGTTAAATTAATAAAAAATTCTTGTTAACAGAGTTAGCAAACTATAAATTGAATATAGTATGAACAAGATGTTAAATACAGGTAGCCATTATAAAAAACTCAATTCAATAGGTTGCTCCCCCTATCCCCTTCTCCCTTTTTTGAGTGCTAGAAAAGAATATGGCAATATCTCAAAAATGGCAGAGCGTAGTTCTTTGCACTTTTTTTCCCCAGTTCAATTTGTGCAGTTATTTATTAAAAAGACAAATTAGTCTTAGTAGCCTTCATGGAATAAAAGAATTCAATTATTATGATAAGTATTTATAGATATAAGATGACTACCTGTATGATGGGGGTTGAAAAGTTTAGCCCAATACAGTTTGCAAAGGTTTTCATGAAGGGCAATATTGCCAGTCTGTGCTGTAACTCTTCTTGCGTGTTCACAGATAATTGAGTTGGCAACTACATCCTTCTCCTTTAGAGGACATCGAGTGTGGAAGGTGAATGAAGATGCCGACTGTTGAGAGAATCAAAATCTGGGCAGAGTACCTTCCTTTAAAGAGAATGTTGCCAAAAGAAATTCACGAAGACATGCAGCAAACACCAGGGAATCTTGTCCTTCACATGTTAATGCTTCAATGCTAATGCTAAAGTCACAATGCTGAACACCTGTAAAATAGTCAGAGATTTTCTCTACCAACAGTAACACCAGACATTACAACCACCCTGGGTACTTGGTAGCAGTACCCGTCATGGAGTGGAATCCCCCAATCAGGGAGAAATAATATAAGAGAAACACATATAATAATATGCTTCCTGGAGAACTACTACAGTTTCACAGGTAATTTCTCGAAACTCCTCAGAAATCTACTAACCAAGAGGTTTCTTACCTACCAGCAATGGAAAAGCTGCTTTATAAAACAATTTTAAAATCTGTAAAATTTAAATCAATTTTAAAGTCTGTATACCCCAATGTGGATCGTTGTTGGCACTGCTATTTTCAGCAATATTTATTCTGCTAACGAATGAGATACCTGTGTTTATGGCCTACACTGGCGATATAATATGTTACCTCTCAAGCCCTGCTAACACCTTACCAGACCATGCAAAGGAATTATCGAAGTCTGTTATCCTGAACAAATATCTGTCCTCATTCCGTGAATATGCTGCCTATTTTTGGTTTAAACTAAATCCTGAAAAATTCAAATATATCATCATCATCTCATCCAGCAGCCTTTCTGCAGCCCTCCATTGCAGGGCACGTTTTCGTCGCCACTCATTCCGTAAAATTCTTAAGGGTGGTAATGGACAATTGGGCTCACCTAACGTATAAGGAACAAATCCAGCAACTACATTCTAGAGCATTATGGGCTTTCTGGGGTATGAAACTTGATCTTTGTAGAGCACACAACAAGGAAATGGTTGGTTTCTCCTCTTACTACTTTAGTTCTATCATCAGTTATGGTATTGAAGTTTGGTCAGCTGCTCCTATGTCCAGTCTGAAGATGCTCTGGGGGTCTAGAATTCTGGGTCCTTAAGTGGGCCAACAATTGGGCTCACCTACCCTATACAACATCAAAAGCACAACTCTGCATAAATCTCAGATACACCCCAGCCCAGCACTTGACATATGCGAGGAAGCTAGCAATGACGCAGTTCTAGACTTCATCAACATCTGGGAAATCATAGGCTGGAAAATCCCGGGTAGAGCCCTCAGAAATCCTCCAGTGCTCTGTTCTAACCTGCAGAAGCTCTTGACCTTCAAGCGGCACTTTCCGAACAGTATCATCGGCGCGCTGAACTCCGCCAACATTGATTTGGATCTGTGGTCCAGAGATTTGTCCTACAGAAGAGAAAAGAGCAAATCCATATTCACGTCTGTCAACATTCCTGCAATTGTCAGCAGAACTAGTAATAACTGCCAGTGAAAGATTTCCAGACTGTCTCAATGTGTTGTATAATGTTATATAATCTATATAATGTAATACCCTATTGCAGAAGAACCAGTTCAGATTGTAAATTAGCTTAATTTAAATCTGATTGCTTCTATTGGAATGAGCCGCAGCCTGGAAAATAAGATGCAGGATATTTCAGAGACTGCTGGGAATCATTGGGGTACAAGTAAACACATGGGTTGTGAAGAGCAAATCCATATTCACGTTCTGTCAACATTCCTGCAATTGTCAGCAGAACTAGTAATAACTCCAAGTGAAAGATTTCCAGACTGTCTCAATGTGTTGTATAATGTTATATAATCTATATAATGTAATATAAGCCCTGTATAATCACTACTGCAGAAGAACCAGCTCAGATTGTAAATTAGCTTTAATTCAAATCTGATTGCTTCTATTGGAATGAGCCGCAGCCTGGAAAATAAGATGCAGGATATTTCAGAGACTGCTGGGAATCATTGGAGTACAAGTAAACACATGGGTTGTGTTAGAGTGGCTAAGAAAAAGAACAGGTGCATGTATACTTGCGTGCACACCAATGCTAGGAGTTTAGTAAATAAATTTGATGAATTTGAGGTATTGCTCAAAACATCAAAGGCAGATATGTGAGGATTTCAGAGACGTGGTGTCACACAGATATAAGGAATGCAGAACTGGAATTTGGGGAGTACAATGCCTACAGAAAGGATAGACAGGATAGGAACGGAGGAGTGGTTATGCTATTAGTTAAGAAATACATAAAATCCAAGGAAGTGAAGCCAGTCGACATTGCTGGACAGTGCAGTGTCGAGTCAGTTTGGTGTGACATAAGCATCGGGAGATCAAAATTGATGAATTTGAGGTATTCCTCAAAACATCAAAGGCAGATATTGTGGGGATTTCAGAGACGTGGTGCTCTGAAATCTCCTGAGAGTAGGAGTGTGCTATAGGCCTAATGACTCTGATGAGTATAATAAGAAACTGTACAGGGAAATAGAATGGGCCAGTAAATCAGAGAGTCTTATATTGGGGGATTTTAATTTCCCAGATATTGACTAGAATTTGGGGACTGGTCACTCACACACTAGCAAGGCTTTTGTGAATTTATTGGATGATTGTTTTCTACATCAGCATGTTCGGGAGGCAACTAGAGGGAGTAATACTCTTGATTCGATTATCAGTTGTGATTCTTCATGCATTAAGAATCTGCAGGTAAATGAACCACTAGGTGGCAGTGATCACAATGTGCTGAAGTGGGATTTACTCAAGGAGGTAACTACCATCAGAGGTAAAGGGAAGGGTTTTTGCTTTCGTAAAGGCGACTATGATGGTCTGAGACAGTATTTAAATTCTATACAGTGGGACCAACTGATGATGTTACCAACAGCAAATTCAAAATGGGAAGCATTCAAGGAACTAATCTTGGAAGCTACCAGGCTTTACATACCAACCAAGAAATATTGTTCAAGGTTCAGGCCTAAATGGTTGTCAGATGAACTAATGAGACATAATGCAGAGAAGAAAAATGCATGGGATACATACAAATTAACACGTGACACAGAAGCCTATGATAGATACAAGTTGATCTGTAACCAAGTTACAAAGGAGGTTAGGCAGGCGAAGGCAGATTACGAGAAATCTTTGGCAAGGGATGCAAAGAAAAACAGCAAAGAGTTCTTTACTTATGTAAAACTCTAGAAGGAAGGGGATGAATCAGATTGGTCCACTTGATATTGATGGGTCAACTGTTGATGATCCTACTCAGGTAGCTAAAAAACTGAATGAATATTATGCATCGACATTCACACATGAGGAGTTATTCAGCGAGGGGAATGCCAGAGGTGTATTCAACTCTGGCAGTAAGCTAGAAAATCTTGTAATAACTGAAAGTAAAGTGGAGGAGAAATTGTTGAAGATAAATACAAGAAAGGCACCTGGGGTGGATGGGATCTATCCAGTTATATTAAAGGAGGCAGCAAAGGAAGTAAGCAAACCCTTAGCCATAATTGAGAGCTTCCTTGGACTCAGGGGAAGTATTCATGGACTGGAGATGTGCAAATGTGACCCCAATTCACAAAGGAGGATCAAAGGGCGACACAAGTAATTATAGACCTGTTGGTTTAACGTCTGTTTCTGGAAAATTAATAGAGGCACTGGTTAAAGAAGCACTGCAGGAACATCTAGACAAAACTTCAGTTATAGCTCAGACACAGCATGGTTTTGTTAAGGGGAAGTCTTGCCTGACCAATGTGATTGGATACTATGATGCAGTCACAAAAGAACTGGATGAAGGGAATAACTTTGATATTATATACTGGAAGACTGCTGCGCAAATTGGAGCAGTGTGGCATTGGAGGCAAATTGCTACTATGGATAAAGGGGTGGTTGAGGGGGAAAAGACAGAGAGTGGTAGTCAATGGACACTGCTGATGGTGGACTAATGTTATTAGTGGAGTCCCTCAGGGTTCAGTATTGGGTCCATTATTGTTTTCTGTATTTATAAATGATATTGATGATGGTATATCAAGCTTAAGGTCCAAGTTTGCAGACGATACAAAGGTTGGCAGGGTTGTCAAGGACACTACTGACACTATGTTACTGGAACAGGATCTGGAAAGGTTGAGCAGATGGGCTGAGAAGTGGCAAATGAAGTTTAATATTGACAAATGTAAAGTACTACATATGGGAAACAGCAACCCCAGAGCAACGTATCAACTCTGTGGTACTACACTGACAGTGGTAGAGAATGAAAGGGACCTGGGGGTGGTTGTGCAGGCAGATATGAAGTTTTCTGAGCAGTGCAGACGGGCTGCAAGAGTAGATCATGGTGTATTGTCGATGATATATAGGAATTTTTCTAGCAGGGATAAGGAGGTGATTATTTCCTTGTATAAGGCAATGGTCAGGCCACACCTTGAGTACTGCATACAGGTCTGGAGGCCTCATTTTAGGAAGGATGTAAAGTTTCTAGAATGAATACAGAGAAGGGCAACAAGATTAGTGAGGGAAAGAAAGGGGTGCTCTTACCAAGAAAGGCTTAAGTTTTGCAAATTACAGTGTCTGGAGACTAGGCACCGGCGAGGTGATCTGATAGAGGTGTATAAAGCCTTGAATGGTTTGAGCATGCTCAATGCTGATGGGATTCTTCCTTTTGCTCAGAATAATCACCTGAGAGGGCATAAATTCAAATTGAGAAAAGGCAGATGTAGGGTAGACGTGAGGAAATTTGCCTTTAGCCAGCGGGTGGTTGGTTGGTGGAATAGACTTCCACCCCTTGTCGTGGAAGTTGATAGCCTAAATAAGTTTAAGGCTCAGCTGGACAGGTATTTCGAACGAACAGAGGGGTGAAGTGGAAGTGGTTATTTTTTATTTATTTGGCTGATGCTGCATAAGCTTGCTTTCTTGCATCAAACGCCTCTACTAATGCTAATGTCACAGAATTTAAGGGTAGAGAGACAGCACCGAAGATGCACCCTGTTGAGGGAAGCCTGTTATCATGTCAACACCTGCAAATGTGGATGCCATTCATGACTGATCATGCAAGACCTCAGAATAACACTGAAGCACACTGAGACAACATTCAACATCTCCCACAAGTGAGAGCACAATACTGTGGTAAATGTCTTAGGGATGAAGGCTTCTTCGAGGTGGGTCCCTGAAGCAATGAATTCAGTCAGAAGTGGGAAAGAGTGAGGTGTTGTAATGAGATTGTGCAGCATGTTTAAGTTAATGAAGCTTGGTGATAGGGCGGTATGTCACTATGGACAAAACACGGTGCACCACTTCTACCCTTCCTAAAAAAGTTTAAAGTGCAGAAGCTGGCTGGGAAAGTCATGACATCTGTCTTCTGGGATGCAGGAGGAGTGATCATGATTGATTTCCTGCAAAAAAAGTGCCAGTGTCACTATCAATGCCAAGTATTATTCTAATCTATTGAGATGTTTCTGCAAGGAATTGAAGCTCAAGAGAAACAAGAAATTGGACAAAGGAGTCATCTTCCATTGAGACAAAGCACTGCCGCACACAGTTTATGACTTGTGTAACACTGCTGGACTGTGGGTTCAAGCTATTACAGTATCTGGCCTACTCACTGAATTTTGGCTCCTTCGGGCAATTTTTATATTTACAAATATCAAAAAGGACTTGAAAGGACAGAAATTAGACATAAGAATACTGTAATGGACACAGTCAACAATTGGTTTGAGTCAAAATCTTCTGAATTTTATTTGAGTGGGTTAGGAAAGTTAGTGGAACATGCCAGAAAGTGTGTTGATTTAAGGTGGGAGGGGAATTATGTTGAAAACTAAATGGGCTTTCACAACTTTCTTGCTTTCCTTCTATGAAAGGCTATAAATTTTGTGAACCTCCCCTCATATTTATTATTTTACATGGTTCAATATGGTTATACAGATTATACTGCTACCAAATGCAAGTTTCTGGAGAATATGCAAAATTAAATAAAATAAAAATATTAATTACCAGAATGGAAAAGGAATTACAGCATTGCATTAATGCATATTAATGAGGAATCATGTTGCCAAATCTGACTGGCTGCTACAAAATTGTCACAAAATACCTGGATGAAATGTATAATTCTGACATCATTTACTCAGTTTTAAGTAAAGCTTGATTAAGTCCTGCATGAACATTTATATAAACTGGAGTGATTTGGCATTGCAGGCAATTTACTATTATGGATAAAGGGAAGGTTTAAAGATAGGAGGCATAGCAGTTATAAATGGCCATTACTCTTGAAATGGCGACAAAAACAAAGTTAACATAAGCAATATTCACTTATACAGATAAAACTAATATCGATAATTCAGCTGTTAAGCATTACATTCTTGTCAATGATAAAGTTTTCTTCAGACTCACTGGCAAGTACATTCTCTTGTAAAACTCTTAGTGTAAGCTACTGATAATCCTTTAAACCAATAGTTCTTAACCTTTACAGCACATGACACCCTTTTTGCTTTCAAAAAAATTATTCAATTAGGCAAGTTCTTTAAACCTATGATTTAACATAAATGTTACAGATTGAGGAGAGGGGTACAAACCAGGTCAGTTCTCTAAAGTTTAGAAAAAAAAAAAGTATTTGAGATGATTAAATATACCAATTCCTTTTATAGTTAATTGCAATGGTTCATATTCACAAAACAAGAATTCTAAATTTTCATTCTCCTTTACATACTGCACAAACACCAACAGCTGATTGCAACTATCAATAGCAGTGGACTCGTCTAGCTGAATACCCACTTCAAGCAAACTAGCTTTGATATTGTCTATAACTTGCTGTAAGGTATTCTAGTTTAGCTCATGAATCTGAAAACAAATCATGTCATTTGATTGGGAAATCTATTGAAGCTTCTGAACCCAATAGTCAGTTTTGCTATAACGTGGTACATGTGTTCCTAAAAATCTCCGTGTTATGGTATTTTGTGCATTAAAAACAATAGAGCTTATGGAAAAAATAGGGATAGGGACAGAGCGCTCAAAAAAAAAAAAAAAAAAAAAATGTTCAGTCTAGAAGTAAAACACTAAAAAAAAGTTTGAAACCCAATAAAATTGCTAACACAGGTTTATCCATCTTAAATTTCTAATAAATAAATAAATATTACAGTAAATATAGCACTTTACCTTGACAAGATATGAAGTTTGCTTGTTTGAAGTGGGTGTGGTGTAGCTGGTGAATTATTTTTATTTTATTTTATTTTTTTGTTAGTTGTTGGTGCATCAGCTTCTGTGGCCATAACGCACCTCCCAAAGTTTTTGTAATACTCTGATCCAAACCCACAATCTTTGGGTTGCCAGGCAGGTACTTTACCCAACCATGCTGGCCCGGTCGGCCTGGTGAGTTATAGCAAAGGGATAGAGAAGGAAGTTATCATTCTTAGGATGAAATATTGTTATACCTGATGTGGAAGGGTGTGATTCAGTGTCCTGCTTTTCTTTCTTCTGCACTGGTTTAAAATAGATATCTAGCTTTTGTTGCTTTCCCTGCCTCCTTTCATACAGGAGCTGCCTGTATGGTTCCAAATGGTCCGAATGCCACCAAGCACTATCCTACTACGTTCAGCATTATAATCATTATCTTCAATCCAATACAGGTGCTTTTCAATCCCAGTGAAAGCAGCTGATAACTCTGCTGTTTTTAAGTTCTTGTGGGGCAGCCTGCTGGACTTCGTCATCATCCTCATCTTGACTTTCAACTTGACTGGCTGCAACAAGTTGTTGCAAGTCTTCGGTAGATAGATCCTCATTGTGAGACTCTAGAAGCTCTTCTACATCATTTTCTACTCCCTCAAAACCAACTTCTTTTGCAATAGCAACACAAGCTGTTTTGATTTGCTTTAGTTGCTGAGATGGTTCAAAGCCTTCAAAATCGCAAATTAAATGAGGGATAAATTTCCGCCACACACGGTTCAAGCAGTCTTTTGTTACATCATTCCAGGCTTCTACAATCATATCAATGACAACTTTGAGCTTAAATCTCTTCCAAAATTCGATAACAGTTTGTGCTTTGTCACCTTCAGTATCAGCAATTAACACCTTCAATAGGTGTTAATTGCTAAGAATTTCATGCTATGAAATTAACACCTATGAATGCTATGAATTCAAGGTGTTAACACTTTGAATAGCAATTAACACCTTAAATAGTAAGCCTTAAATGTTGCTATCACACCCTGGTCAAGGAACTGCAGTAGAGAGGTTGTGTTCGGAGGGAAAAAGATGAATTTGATATTCGGAGAGAGTTCAGCAACTATGTGAGGATGGCTTGGTGCGTTATCAAGAATTATTAGAATTTTAAAATCTAAGTTCTTCTTCTCGCAATAATTCTTGAAAGTGTCATGGTAAGCTTCAACTAAAATATCAGTGAATATTTGCGCAGTCATCCAACCTTTCTTGCTATACCTATAGTGAACACTAAGGCTCGATTTCACAATTCCTTTTAAAGCTGGAGGATTGGCAGAATGATAAACCACTACTGGTTTTAACTTCAAGTCTCCGCTGGTGTTGGCAACGAACATCATAGTTAAGCAATCTTTTGCAGCCTTAAATCCTGAGACATGTGCTTCTGCCTTAGAGATGTAGGTCCTTGAAGACATATTTCCGTTAGAGTCCTGTTCCATCCAGATTGAAAATCTGATCCAATGTGTTGTTGTTGTTATTTGGTTTTTAGGAGTATTAGCAACTAAGGCCATATTGCTCTGGGATATGTGGTGGTCATGGGCTTGAACCCCGGTCTAATCAAGAAGCGTGTGCTGCGCACTGTCACTCCTGCCCACCTGGCTAGATCCAATATGTAGCCGACTTATAATAATAGAAGCATGTGGCGCAGGAGAGCAAGTGTGTGAGCTTATGCAGCATCATAAAAAAAAAAAAAAATTTTCACACAACCATTCACTCTAAATATTTGTCCAGCTCCTCCTTGAATTTATTTAAGCTATCAACTTCCACGACAGATGGAAGTTTGTTCCAACAATTAACCACCCGCTGGCTAAAGCCAAATCTCCGCACATCTATTCTATAACTGTCTTTCCTCGATTTCAATTTATGTCCCCTTAGGTTCGTAATCAGAACAAGTGGAAGGATCCCATCAGAATTCAGCGTGCTCAACCCATCCAAGGCCTTATACACCTCAATCAGATCAACGCGCAGGTGCCTAGTCTCCGGCCACTGCAATTTGCAGAACTTAAGCCTCTCTTGGTAAGAGGATCCCTTCATTCCTCCTCACCAATCTTGTTGCCCTTCTCTGTACACACTCAAGCAAATCTACATCCTTCCTAAAATGAGGCCCCTAAGTACCCATGCAGTACTCAAGGTGTGGCCTGACCATTGTCTTATACAAAGGGATAATCCCTCCTTTTCCCTGCTAGCAAAATTCCTGTATATCATTGACAAAACCCCATGACCTGCTCTTGCAACCTGTCTGCATTGCTCAGAAAACTTCATATCTGACTGCACAATTACTTCTGTCTTTTTCATTTTCTAGTGTAGTACCACACAGTTGGTACGTTCCTCTTGGGTTATTGCTACCCATATGCAGTACTTTGCATTTTTCAATTTTAAACTTCAGTTGCCACTTCTCAGCCCATCTGCCCAAATTTTCTAGATCATGTTGCAGTAGCACACTGCCATTACTGTCATTAACAACCCTGCCAACCTTTGTATCATCTGCAAACTTCGACACTAAGCCTGATATACCTTCAGTAATATCATAAATATCAAGCAATATCAAGTGGACCAATCTGATTCATCCCCTTTCTTTTAGAGTTTATACAAGTAAAGAAATCCTTGCTGTTTTTCCTTAGCATCCTTTGCCAAAGATTTCTCATAATCTGCTTTCGCTTGCCTAATCTCCTTTGTGACTTGATTACAGACTAGCTTATATCTGCCATAGGCTTCTGTGTCACCTGATAATTTATATGCATCCCATGCATTTTTCTTCTCTGCCACGAGTCTCATCAGTTCATTTGACAACCATTTAGACCTAAACCTTGAACAATATTTCTTAATAGGTATGAAACATCTACTAGCTACCACGATTAATTCCTTGATGCTTACCACTTAGAATTTCTGTTGGTCCCACTGTACAGAATTTAAAAACTGCCTGAGACCACTGTACTCACCTTTACGGAAGCAAAAACACTTTCCTTTACCTCTGATGGTAATTATATATATTTAAGTAAATCCCACACCAGTACACTGTGATCACTGCCACCTAGTGGTTCCTTTATCTGCAAATTCTTAATACACGAATGATCACTGCTGATAACCAGATCAAGAGTATTATCCTCTCTGGTTGCCTCTCGAACATGCTGCTGTAGAAAACAATCATCCAACAAATCCACAAAATCTTGCTAGTGTGCGAGTGACCAACCCACAAATTCCAGTCAATATCTAGGAAGTTAAAATCCCCCATTATGACATTCTGATTTACTAGCTCACTATTTCTCTGTACAATTGTTCATTGTACTCATTTGGTCATTAGGCCTATAACACACTCCTATTCTAATTTTTGCTTTTCCAGTGCTTTGTCACACCACACCAACTCAACATTGCACTGTCCATCTTGTCAACTGGATGCACTTCCTTTGATTTTATGCTTTTCCTAATTAACAGCATAACCTCTCCTCCCTTCCTATCCTTTCTGTACACATTGTACTCCCAAAATTCCAATTCTGCATTACTAATATCTGTGTGACACCACGTCTCTGATATCCCAACAATATCTGCTTTTGATGTCTTGACCAACACTTCAAATTCATCAAATTTATTTACTATACTTCTAGCATTGGTATACATGCAAGTATACATGCACCTATTCTTATTCTTAGTTATCCTAACACATCCCATATATTTATTCTTCAACTATTTTCTGTAACACAGGTGGAAATGCCTTAGCAGCTTTGCCAGACAGCTTAATATTGTGAAAAGAGAAGCGGTCTTTGAAGCCACTAAACCAGCCACTACTAGCATTAAAAGGAGCCACTTCTGCAGGATTTGGTGATTTCTTTTTAAGGTCTTCATATATAGTTAGTGCCTTCTCTTTAATTGTGAGCAAGCTTGCTCCAGATTATATTTTATTTTGGTCTGGTCTTCAATCCATATGGTTAGCAGCCTTTCCATTTCTTCTATTTCTTTAGGCCTTGTTCTAATTGACTTAGTGGCATTTGAAGTTGTTCCAGCTATACACGTAGCTTTTATTTTCGCGGCATTGTCTCTGATGGTGCGCAATGTGGATTCACTTAAGCCTACTGCTCTCAAGATATCACATATTCTCGCATTTCTTTCAAAATGTTTAATTATTTCAAGTTTCTCTTCTATACTTAATGCTTATCTTTTGCACTCACTGCTTGGCTTCTTGAAAGCACAATGCTTACTCACATCAGATTGCTGTATGAATATACTTTTTATAAAGAAAAATTAACAAATGTGGGAGAACAGTCCAAGAACATACTTGTACGATAACACATGTTGGTGAACTGAGGTAAGAGATACATGAGGTTCGTGTGTGTAAGGTGAGAATATGTAGTGTGTCTCTGCCTTTAAGACGGAAACACACTTATCACCTCACACATAAACACGTCAAACTTCAAATGTGTGAGCGCTATATTTCCCATTTAACTATATTAGTTGGAGACTATGTATGTAAGCGTGCATGGCTTAATTATTACTGTAATATATACATACTAATTGATATTTCTGTTCAGACTTTTTTTTTTTTTTAATTGTAAAATTTAAAACAGTAAAAAAGATAAACAATCAATAACGACAAACACAGTATGTACAAAAGAGAAGATTCTCAAAATTTATTTGTTTTTCATATGACTGAAGAGGAAGCGGAAACATCTCAACATTACGTAAAAACCCACAGAATTCTAGATATTACTGCAAATGCAGTAAGATCGAGTTTACTACCTGTTTATAACTATTAACAAATGTGCATTGGCCTTTTCTGTGCACAGAAAAGCCCAATAAACCAGGAACTGCAAATGGTTTTTATTGTTTTATAGTAGTGACCTCCAAAAATGTGCTCCTCTGCTCACGCCATCCCATTTCACGAAATTTCTGTTCGAATAAAATATCTTGTGAATAACGGTGTCTCCGACCAATACAACTACAGTAAATAGGAAATTTATAGCTCTTACACATTTGATGTTTGACATTTTTTAAGCTTCGTAAACTTTTATGTATTGCTGCGCAGGTCGCTACGTTCAGCTTGGTGCTGGGTTTTACGTACACCCGGTGTTACTCACAGACGAAATTGCACGAGCCAACGTGAAAATCGCGTTATAGTCACATTGTTCCCTAATATATCGATCATGTTGGAGCAAATTCACATTATAGCAGAACTGACTATACTATTTTTGAAATTTCCAGGGCACAAGGTTTCACTAATTTTTTTGCAAATTTATCAGGCTTCTTTTTCTTTGCACATAAATACACAAGTAAATACTAGTCAGGATTTTCTGTGAAGAAAACTGTACTGGATGTGTTGCAACTTACACGACACTAGCAATTGATTTTAAATTCAAAGATTAAAGCCTAACAATGCAATGCTATTAGAGTATTAATTACTGTAATAGCAATGCAGTGTAAATTGGTTATGTAAACATTGCCTCAAATGAAGTGCCTCATATTCACTCTTGTTCTGTAAATTTATTTTAAAAATCAAGGATTTATTTTTAAAAAGGGAACTGTAACCTATCTAGTTGATTGTTTTCATGCTGATTGACTAAACAGAAAGAAAAAATAATTAATTTTCTGACAATAAAAATGCTTACTCAATATGGGTCTTTTGGGGGACTCAGTATGCTGTTTACATTAGATAGGATGGTGCTTAATAGGGGTATTCATAAAAAAAGTGATTTAGCAATGGTCGATGAAAATGTGACACTTAACAGATGAGCACTCATTGCAGGTTTTACTGTATATATTTTTTTTATTTGAAGAAAAAAAATATTTGTACATACATCTCTGTATTTTATTATTAATCTTAAAAAAACCTGACAGTTGACTGCACTCTCTGACTGGAAACCCCAGAGGGTGTGTGCACCTCAGGTTAATAACCAGTTTTAAATGCTTATAGTTTTACCATTTATGTACTGTATATTTCTTTCCCATCAAGTTTGCAAAAAAATATTATAAGATATAAAAATAACACATTTACAATGGTAGCATTTATTTTTTTAAAATACAGTCAGTCCTCGTATAATACGTGTTTACACTACACAAATTCGATCATACACGATTTATAAATAGGGGAACGATTTCATATATATATATAACACGAACCAAATTCGCTTATGCACGATTTGCCTTTGTGTTTACAAGAAATGGCAGTCGAATGCGGAATCACCACAACCGAAAGCAACACGATAGGAATGAAGAGAAGATTCTGAAAATGTATTTATGTTTTTTATATTAGCGAAGGGGAAACACATTTCACCATAATAACGTAAAATTCCAGCTATCGGTATTATTGCAAATGCAATTAGATCGAGTTTACTACCAGTTTATAACAGATTCCACTAGCAGGAATACAACTGAAAATTGTTTTTATTGTTTTATGGTAGTAACCCCCAGAAATGTGCTTTAGTAAAATGTGAGATAGTGAGGTGTTAATAGAGTTGTCTCTGCCTTTACGGTGTTGTTTATTCAGTTGCTACACGCTCACAGCTTTGTTTATTTGTATCAAGCGTGCCTCCTCATTTTGTAATTGTGCTTTATTCCTTAAAAATGAGTAAAATACTTAAAAGGTGTGAAAAGGAAGCGTCCTGGTGAAGACACTACAGATTCAGAGAGAAAAAGAAAAGCAATATCAATAAACAGAGGCAGACTGGATCAAAAATTCTTACCCGGGAAAATTTGTAGTGGCCTCATACTAGCGTTTATGGCCAAAATCACACCGGCCTCCGACCCACCGCAGTTTCCCTGGTAAGGCTTATGGCCAGTTCACCTCTGTCGATAGAGAAAAAAAATATGAAACTGTGAAACACTGAGCGAAATGAAAGACCATGTGATATTGCACGTGCTACAGGCCTAAATGAGGCAACGCAGAGAATTACAAAGAATGCAGAAAAAATAAGAACTTTCATAGCAAGAACAACTCAAAAGTGTAATTGAAATCCATTAGATTAAGACAATAAGAATTGGAAGAGATGGAACAGCTGTGTCATCTGTTTGGATAGAAAATCAAACAAAAAACAAGTTTGCTTATGATAGAAGCAAAAGAATTAGCAATATTTTATTATGTTATTATAGTCGTAATAAAATACTTGCGTATTAATTATCGTAATAAAATACGTAAGTATTTTATTACGATAATTTATTGTGTTTGGTAATGTTTTGGTTACAAATGTGTGTTCAATCTTGGGTGGTCGGCACCTAACCCTATTTTCCCCATAGGGGCTGTTTATATTGCACGATTTTGCATTGCACAAGGGTTTCTAGGAACACAACTATCGTGCTATATGAGGACTGACTACATACCTAAGTAGGGTGGATTTTACAAACCAACCTTATGACTTCTAAAGTTCATGATTAGATCACATCTTAAAGATGTGATCTAATCATGAACTTTATGATGGAAATAAAAAGAACATAAACAATTTGCCTTCGACCTGTGAAAAAGATAAAAAGTTCCTCAATCCAACATGGCATCCACCTGTTCTCATACGAGATGGTGACATTTCCCTGATAGCATTAAAACAACTATCAGGGAAATGACACCTTAATTTAAACAAATAGTAAATTATTTCTAAATTGTGACACAGAATTTGTGAACTATGTGTAGCATTATTGAAAAGATGAGGCTGGCACTGATAGAATAGTAATGAAAGATTAAGTTCCTTCAATTCTACATATTATCATTTTAATTTGCTGTAATTGAATCATTATTCTGTAACACAGAAGTAACATTTTGAATTTATGAGTGTGCTACTTACTAACAGTCATGTGGAAAAAGCATTTTTCACATGACTGTAAGTAAGAGCAGTTTCTTTGTATTTGTGTCAAAGTAACTAAGACCATGAGACATCAGTTTACTGCACAAATTGCATGCATTTGTTATTGCTTTGTGGGTAACACCATGCAACTCCTCACCTGAAGGCAATTAATTTGGCCACAGCATTAAAAGAATGGCAAGAATAAAGAACAGCCTTTGTGTACTGACAGAGAATTTGACATAACTAGTTGTACATGGCATAACATACAGCATCTTTCTGATTATGACGTAAATAGCTTAATCTAGATCTATTCTTGTTTAGCGGTGATATAATTCTACAGCAGTCACCTGTGGGATATATGCATGTCTATTTGCAGGTAGTTCCACGTCTTCTCCAACAAATATTGCAGCAACCTCCGTTTTGGATGTAGGTGCATTATATCGTCTCTTATCTAAGTCCGGGTCTTCTATAAATGCCATGTGCACATTCATTGTTGGATTGGCCTGGGTTATTTCAAGCATTTGTTTATATGCATCAGAATCGAAATTATTAGCAGAATCGAAATATAAAGTTGTTCATATCCTAGCTTATTTGCCTTGTTTGGATATAGCGGCGAGACCAAATGGTACCTAATCTGGCCGTGTATTCTAAAACAGTATGGACCATTTCCAGGTGGTGATTTAATCTCTGAGGGGATTGATGCGAACGCCATTGCTGAGTTGTACTCTTGTATATGTTCTCGGAAGTTATTTGCTTCCTGTGTATCTCCTGTAAGCAGCTCTTGTAATAGAGTAGATGTCTCAGACAGTGGGTCAAGTGAAACCTTTCCATCATGACAGCATTTAGTGTATTTATTCGATGTGTTTAACTCACGTCCCCAATATTTTGCATTGCAATACTCACAGTTGTAAGACATATTTCCTATGTCATGCTCTTCCACATTGATTACAACTTGTTGATTATTCGCATCCAGTACTTCTATTTGATTAGTCCTATGGTGTTTCGCCTGCCTTCTCATTTCCAATCTTGCTTCTCTTTCTTCAATGTTTTCTGTCAGCCTTTATAGTCGTAGAGTCTCATTTCGGTCTCTTAAGTCTATTAGATCTCTCCTCTAATGTTTCATTAGCATTTCTTCTACATTTTCTCAAAGTTCTTACACAATGTTCAGCCATTTTTACACTTCTTAAAACTTAGAATGGTTTATTAAAATTGAAGACAGATAAAATAAACATACATCGATAGCTTTCAGGTACAGGTTGCCTTTCTTCAGTTGAAAAACGGTTAGTACACAATTCAATAAAGAATGCCCGGTATGGTGGTCATGCAAGGCGAACCGCGTGAACAGGTGCTGGCAACAATTAGCAGTTAGAAAATATAGACAGCATACCTAAGCATTTTATATATATAATAAATGATGAGTAAAAAGACTATATAGTTTCTTTAAATTAACTATTTAGGAGAAAATTTTAGAAAAATTGTGATAAGTTTGAAGAAAGGTGTGTATGGATGGCTGCAAAGACTGGTATGCCATTCTTTGCTCCTTAATTTGCCTTGATCAGTAATTTACACTCAAGAACACAAAGATACTGAACAATATGATTCTTGCAGCCACTGATCAAACAGATAAATAATGCCTAGAAAAGTTTAACATCGATAGTACCTTATTATAAATATTAAACTTTCTTACTTAAGCTTCATTTCCAATTTTGTCGGAGACAGCAAAAATATATGAATTTTTCCAATGTGAGTGAACTAGTTTGCAGTAGTACAATGCTCTATGAACCCCCAATAAGACAATAAAAAAACAATATTACAACTTAAACTTAAGTGTGACAGAACATAAATGGTTACTGACGAGTGATATATAAGGAAGGCTGGAGAAATATGCAGGTTAAGTTATGACTAAATATAACACTGGGCAGTGCAAATCCAGTACGGACCCATTTAAAACAGCTATCAGGCAGGGTGCTATAGGTTGTTGGCTTTTACTTTATATATTCCATTCTTTAAAAAACCACATTTTATCATTAATACTTATCTCTGATATAAAAATACTTACAATAAGGACTGCTGTCAGGTTCACGCTTGTCTAGAGAATCATCAAACATAAATCTCATAGAATCATTTCTAATTCTGAAAAATACAAGAAATGTATGTATGTGTGTGTGTGTGTGTGTGTGTGTGTATATCTACACACACACACACACATATATATATATATATATAATATATATATATACACACACTTATATATATATATAATATATAAATATATATAAGTAATATGGAAAGAAAGTTAATAAATTGTAACAAACTAACTAATATTAGATCTCCAGTTTGTAAGTCTTCAATATTATGCAACCTATTTTATATATACAGGCAATCCCCGCATAACACAGCACTTCTACAACATGGTTTCGCTCTAACACGATTGATAAATTGCGGCAATCCTCGCACAACACAGTACTTATATAACATGGTTTCTCTCTAATACTGTTAGAGAATTTCTGCAAACCTCACATAACAGGGTATTTTTGAGCTTTTGTGCAGGGAAAACCCTGCTATTATGTTCGGTGTAATTTTTCAACATTTCCACTCTTTTTGAATCTCCGCTGTTGACTTGCTAGTCAAAAAAAAATATTGAGAAATTCCTACATTTTATTTTGTTGGGAAATCCCTGTGTTATGTTCTGTACTATTGAACTTGTGGAAAATTCTAGATTTCAAAGTTTTATTGTTATTGGATAGCATGCCAAGCCATTCAAAAGATTTAAGTCATCCAAACGCTGAAGTTATGTTTCTACCACCACAGTTGTACTAGGTTAATAAAATTTGTTTCATTCAGCCATTAGATCAAGGCATTATACACCTTTAAAACTCATTACATCAGAAAATCGTTACAATGAATTTTGGAAAAGTTGATTCCGAATTTACTGAAGTAATTGGAGGCATGGAAACATTTCTCAATGGTGGACTGTATCAGAATCATAGCTTTATTGCTCAAAGAACTAAAACTGTCAATTTAACCCCAGGGGCTCACATCTGGTAAGTATGGGCTTGGCACACCCAAAATCCTGAATCCTGAGCTGGATATCATCATTCTTCTCTTTTGGTGTGTTATGTTCTATACTATTGAAAATCCCTGTATTATGTTCTGTACTATTGAACTTGTGGAAAATTCTAGATTTCAAAGTTTTATTACTATTGGATAGCATGCCAAGCCATTCAAAAGATTTAAGTCATCCAAACGCTGAAGTTATGTTTCTACCACCACAGTTGTACTAGGTTAAAAAAATTTGTTTCATTTAGCCATTAGATCAAGGCATTATACACCTTTAAAACTCATTACATCAGAAAATCGTTACAATGAATTTTGGAAAAGTTGATTCCGAATTTACTGAAGTAATGGAGGCATGGAAACATTTCTCAATGGTGGACTGTATCAGAATCATAGCTTTATTGCTCAAAGAACTAAAACTGCCAATTTAACCCCAGGGGCTCACATCTGGTAAGTATGGGCTTGGCACACCCAAAATCCTGAATCCTGAGCTGGATATCATCATTCTTCTCTTTTGGTGATTCCCTTCTACTTCTGACTCTTGTTTTCTTTCCCCCTCCCTCTCTCTTGGGGTAATTCAGAATTTTTTTTTTTTTTTTTTTTTTTGGCTAGTGCAGCATTAGCCTCAGGCTTCTTTGCACCATATAGCTAATAATAATAATGTTACATGCATGGCCACAGTCAGTTCATTCAAGAAATACGGTTGAACCGGCAGAAAATGGAATGGATGCGATAGTAGAACTTGCTACGTCGATAGGAGGGGAGGGTTTTGATAATGACTACTGAAGCCCTCGTGGGTAGCACAGTTGATAGAATCGCCCTCCTCCCCCTACACCAAGTGGAAAAGACCTGCATCTGAATCCCATCAATGACAGGAGAAAATTTTTATTGATCTTTTTTCAAAATGTGGCTGAGTTAGTTGGGCTCAGGCGAGGGTGGCATGGTTTTTCTTTAAGAAACTCTGGTTTTTCATCCACAAAACAGAAAACTGATCTTCTTAGTCCATACGATGAAATTCACAAAGATTTATCAAGCAAAAGCAAACAAAACCAAATTACTGATTTTTTTAAAGAGAGAGCAAAAGATACACGAAATCTAGAATGGTGTATTTTTGTTAGTTCTGTTAACATTTTATTAATGAAATTGTGTATTTTTGTTAGCTTTTGCAATGTAACCCCCCTTTTTGTACTTTTTCTTAGTCCAGTATAACGTTTTCGCACAACACGACATTTTATAGGAACCTAACTACCATGTTATACGAGGGTTACCTGTATATATATAATAAACATATTTAAAGTCAAAGTAACAGCAGGTGGAAAAAATAAAAATAAATAAGCAAGGTATGACAATGAAGTTTGCATAGATGGAGGTGAAAATTACACAAAGTGCCAAGGACAAGAAGGGTAAGGATAGTAGAAAAAAGAAGTAATGTAGATTTGAAAAAGGCAAAAGAATGTTAATATCCTAAAATTTATGATGAATTAAGAAAATGATGGGCTGAATTGCAAAGCCAGTTTGGAGGTGAAGGAACTGTAAAGTAAAAATATTAATACGAAATAATTAAACAAAATAAAGTAAAAAAAAAAGTAAAATAAAATAAAAGGTGGTAGAACTGTTATCAGATATGGGTGGGCAAATTTAGTTAAGCCGAATACAGGCATGGCTAAATAGCAAAATCTGATGTCAGCAGAAGTAAATATTGATACATGGTCAGGTAATTCATCAGGGGACTACACCTGACCATGTATCAGGAACTGCATTTCTATACTTGTCCATAACATTAGAAGAAATGTGAAATAAAGCCAAAAAGCAAAAAGAAAAAAAATTAGCACATTCTTTTATAGTATGGACAAGGTAGTCCCAACGATATGAAAATTATTAAGGTAAAAATAAGGATAAGGCTAAAAAATATAATTAAGTGTTTTAAACACTTAATTATATTTAATTATGGGATTCCTTAGGGTATCGATTTAATTGACTTAATAAAGAGTAGCAATAGCTTAATTTTCAGTACTTACCATAATATAATCTGCAATTGGGCTTAGAGTGAATAAGGTGGAAATAGACTAAAAATTGGATTTAATGTGAATGAGCTTAAATTTTTGAACGGAGTTTAAAATATGCTCAAGGAAATAGAAGTGCACGTCTTCATCCTTGGTTGTCATGAATTAAAGTTGAAAGGAATTGGAACTATGAGAGTATAATCAAGAGACCAATAGCTGTAACGATGGGCTTTCGTTATTAACGTCTTCTGTTGGTAATAGTGAAGAAAGAGAGAGTGCGTGTATTTAAAAGAATTAGAAGAAAATGGACAATTAAATTTTCTTAACCTTACCATATATAAAACTGATACTCAATTCAGAACTAGAATTTTCAGAAAAAACGCCCATATTGGAAAATACTTACATTATGAATCACACCACCCTTTCAGCACAAAAAAAGCCGTCCTGTACAATCAAATATATAATGCTATCAAATACAGTTCAACACAAAACGACTTATCTAATGAACTTTAATATCTTACAGGAAAATTTATATCCAGGAAATACCCTTTACAGTTAATTCAAAAAACTATTTCCAATGTCTAAAATAATATTAATAATCCATCCAAACATAACACACAACAATTTACGTGTAGTGTTTCCTTATCATAGTGACTTTGCTAGACAGTTTCGTCGAATGTTTGCAAATACCGACATTTTGCTCACATTTTCAACATACAATAAACTAGGATCCATGTTTAATTCTTATAAAGAAACTTATAAATATCAAATCTGTGATTTAAACAACATAGTATACTTAATAAAATGCCAGCAAAATTGTAATTCATGCTGTATCGGAAGCACCACTTCAAAATACGGCTCTACAAAAACATCAAATACACGAGCATACTATCATTATAATAGCTTTAAAACTGGACAAGCAAATACAGAACTGACTTTACATGTACAATCCCATAACCATACACCTTTAGTAGAGTCAGCAATCCCCATTATTAAATTCCAATCTAGTTTTAGAATTTATCAGTATGAAGCCCTTATCATAGAATGGTTTCGGCATCGATCTAAATTAAACGTATTAAATGCAAAATTACCCTACCTCTCCCCGGTCTGGAATCTCACGCATCTGAGATTCCCACATGCATCAGAGAGCATCACGGGAACCTAGAGTTCTTTTAAATACACACGCTCTCTCTTTCTTCACTATTACCAACTGAAGACGTTAATAACGAAAGCCCATCATTATGGCTATTGGTCTCTTGATTATACTCTCATAGTTCCAATCCCTTTTAACTTTAATTCATGACATCCAAGGATGAAGACGTGAACTTCTATTTCCTTGAGCATATTTTAAAACTCCATTCAAAAATTTAAGCTCATCCACATTAAATCAAATTTTTAGTCTATTTCCACCTTATTCACTCTAAGCCCAACTGCAGATTATATCAAGGTAAGTACTGAAAATTAAGCTATTGCTACTATTTATTAAGCCTTATTTTTATCTTAATTTTAAATTCTTAAAACCAACTGTACAAATTTCAAATATACGAGGAGCAGTACAAAAGTAATGCCTCCTATTTTTTTTTTCAGAAAATTTAATTCCTACAACTTTTACATCAATTAATCCTCAATCATTAAAAAACACTTATTTTTCCAAAAAGTCACCATCATTGTCTATGCACTTCCGCCATCTGAGTCAGACACTGTACTCCAATCCTGTAAGTCCTTACTCTTACTACAGAGGGCTTTGCGAACACTGTGCTTGATTTGGTCATCATCTGCAAAATGAGTTCCATGAAGTTCTGTTGTTGTTGTTGTTGTTTGGTTTTTAGGAGCATTAGCAACTAAGGCCATATTGCTCCAGGATATGCGGTGGTCATTCCTTAACCTCCGTATTTGGTGGTGACGGGCTCGAACCCCGGTCTAATCAAGAAGCGTGTGCTATGCACTGCTGCTCCTTCCCAACTGGCTACGGAGGCGCCCCATGAAGTGCATCCTTCAGCGGGCTGAAGAGGTGATAGTCGGAAGGTGCAAGGTCTGGGTTATGAGAGGGGTGAGAAAGAACTGTGCACCCCAGTTTTGCAATGGCTTCCATTGTGCGCAGACTGGTGTGGTGTCGTGCATTGCCATGGAGAAGAGGAACCTCATTAAGGTTTTTGTCCAGTCAAACTCTACGGATGGGGCTTTCAACTTTTTCAACGTTTCTACATATCAATCTGAGTTGATTGTGGTGTCATGCTACAAGAAGTCTACAAGCAAGACCCATATCTTTGTCCCAAAACACTGTTGCCATGATTTTACAGACAGAAGGCTGTCTTTTGAACTTCTTGCATGGTGAATTTTGATGGTGCCACTCCGTCGACTGTCTCTTTGTTTCAGGGTCATAATGATGGACCCAGGTTTCGTCACCTGTGACTCTGTGTGAAAGAAAAACCTCGCCTTCACTCTCATAGTGCTGGATAAGTTCCATACAGATGACTTTCTGGGCTTCTTTGTGCTCATGTATTAGCATTTTCAGGACCCACTGGGTACAAACCTTGTTGTAGCTTAGTTCCTTTATGATGGTTATCACAGCAGGTTTCCCTATACCTACTGCATCGCATCATTGAATCCCAATGAATATGTAATTAATCAATCATCCATTAAAAGAAGCAGAGAAACAATATTATTCATTTTCATTGAGATTCAAAGGTATTTCCCAATATTTTGGGGAAAACAACAGCGACTGGCTACTCATGATTGGAAGTGGATTAGATTTGGAAGAATTATTACGAGTACCTGCTATAGCATCATCTCAAGGAAAAGAAGTATGCAGCACTGTATTTGACACTTTAAAAGAGTGGAGTTGACTGATACACTTCAGGCATTTTGTTTTGATACTAGAGCATAAAATACCTGACGAGCCAATGGTTCAGCGGTTTTGTCGCAACAAAAGTTGAAAAGAGACATGTGGCTACCAGATCATAACCATATGTTTCAGATAGTGCTAACTGGAGTTTTATATTGATAAAGGTGACTGTAGCATCCAGTTTGGTCATCCCTTTATTCAAAAGGTTCAAGAATAAATGGGAAACTACAGACAAGAAAAAATATTCTAATTTCAAGAATAGATGCTTCTGTTTACAAAACTTTAAAAAATATCGCTGTAGAGTTCAAATCATTTGCTAAGCAAAAGCTAATGTAAAATTTCAATCACCGTGATCTTATCGTTTGGCAAGGTGGATCGTGAAGTATATCTACTGCTTTAAAATTTTTTAAATCCTTGTTCAATTTGAACTAAAGAAAATTGAAATTAAAGCAATTGCAGAAATATGTGCGTTTCTAATACATTGTTATATAAGTTTGTTTTTCTGCACCTAATACCTTGGAAGTTCCCTTGACTGATATAGTTTTTTTGAAAAATTTACACCAGTTTAAAAAATTACACAAAGGCATCACCCAATAGGGAAATGAAAAGTTTTTAAACCACTTGTGGTATATGAAGCCAGAACATGCTGCATTTTCATTATTTAACATCACAATTGGAACGGATGAAATATAATGAATAGCTAGCAAAATAATATAAATAAAAAGCTGGATGATGATTATGGAGAACAAGAAACCGACAAGAAAATGATTTTAAATCAAGAAGACATAACAAAATTAATTTCTAGAGATATACCCGTGGATTTATTATCCCAAAATTTGCTTAATTTATTAAAGAGATTTAGAATATCCAATGAATTTTTACACAGTTTCTTCACAGGATCCTCAAGAAAACTATCAAAGAAAATCATTTCTTCTTTGAAGAGTGAATGACACTGGTGAAAGAGGTGTCAAATTGATAGGTGAATACAATAACAAAATAACAAGGAATGAAGACCAAAACCAATTTTTGTTGCAGGTACATTTGATTATGTAAATTAATTACTCCTTTTCCTTTTTTTTTTTTTTTTTTTTTTTTAATAAAGATGCATTTTGTGGAAAAAAATTTGCACTAATGATTTTTTTTTTTTAAAAACTACTTCGGTCATTCAGTATTATTGTAGAAAATACCCAACAGCAAAGAAGGCTGCAATGAATAAAGAGTACTAATGATAAATATTGTCATAAATGTGTAAGCAGATCATCTTATTTTAATAAACAATAAAAGTTCTTAATGTCTGCACACTTTTTTGATTAAATATATGTCTCCACAATTAGAATATGATTATACAGTCAACCAACCGGCCTCCATAGCCGAGTGGTCAGGAGCGGAAGTGCAGTAGCACACGCTCTTTGAGTAGACCAGGGTTCAAGCCCCTGACTGCTAAATACGGTCAATCTGCCAACCCGCACTGGGCCAGCGTGGCAGATTATGGTCCATTTCCCTCAGCATGAGTTGTTGAGGAGGTTTCCATCTTGCAGTGGGTTGATAAGGGCTGCAGTTTTTATACAGTCAGACACAGAAATTCAGTTTAGTTGCCGCACGTGTTAATATTATACTACTGACCTGCAATTTTGCATGTTACTATTTTACCATGTGAAAGAACAAGACTAGAAAAAATTATTTCTTCATTCTAAAATAATGATTTTTAAAAATAAGGACCACCTTAATATAAATATATATATATATACATACACAGTAGAAGTAAATTGCAATACTTGAATTATATGGCTTTCACTTATGCATCTAAGTTGCTTAATCTTAGTTGTAATGACACAAAATTCTTCACACAACGAATTACCAGGAACCCTACTAAAGGATGGGGATTTACGCCCCCGGTAAAATATTCCGAAGTAATAGATTCTTTTATCTATTTGCTTTCTGGTGGATATTTGGTTCCCTTTTTAGGCCATGGTCGTGCACTAATATTAGGCTATATAGTTAAAATACAAATAGAGAAACATGGTACAGTGGATTCCGGTTATTTGGGCCACCGGTTAATCAGGGCAGCTGTTTATTTGGGGCAAATCTTAAAAAACAGAAACCAATCGAGAAAATAGCCAGTGTTTACGCTGCTTAATTGGAACAGCATGCCGTTTAATCGGGGCAGGAGACTGCAGCACTGGAGATTGCCCTACGATTGTCTCCGATGGTACCACGTGGTTCGGTCGAAATTCTGGAGGTCACAACCATAAAACAATAAAAACAATTAGCAGTCACCTGTTTATTGGGCTTTTCTGTTAGTGAAATCTATCATAAACGGACTGTAAACTCGATCTTACTAAATTTGCAACAATACCGACAGCTGGAATTCTGTGGGTTATTATGATTTGGTTTGGTTTTTTTTTTTTTTTTTTTTTTTAGGAGCATTAGCAACTAAGGCCATATTGTTCCAGGACATGCGGTGGTCATTCCCTGACCTTTCCACATCCTCTGTATTTGGTTGTGACGGGCTCGAACCCTGGTCTAATCAAGAAGCGTGTGCTACGCACTGCTGCTCCTTCCCACCTGGCTACGGAGGCGCCAGGGTTATTATGGTGAAATGTGTTTATACTTCCATGAAATCTTCAATCATATAAAAAAAATTAATTTTCAGATCTTCTCTTCATTCCTATTTTTAAAGCTTTGTAACTTGTTACTCCATTCTCACTTGTGTGTATTGTGTTACTTGCATTTTGTGGGCGCCGTGTTCTTTGTTATTGATTGTTTATCTTTTTACTGTTTTAAATTTTAACCCCCATCCACAAATGTCAGTAAACAGAAGTGTCAACTAGTTCGTATGTACATATTACACAGTACGTATTAATTATTCCGATTATCAGGTATCATTTAATTTAACTGGTAAGGTAATAAAGGGTAAATTTGTGCTTAATATACTTTGCTTTTATAGCCTGTGGATAATATTCCTCCTATTTTCGCTAATTAGAATTGCTGTTTAATAGAATTAAAATTCAATTCACAAACGTGATCACAATGACTGGCGCTTACTGCACATCGTATAGTGAACGGTACTTTATTATGGTGACTCTATCATAACATGATTTGATTGCACAGTGAACCAATTGTAAAGGGGGGTGGGGGGGTTTACATTGTATTTATAACTATTTACGTGAAACTTCGGATAATTTGAGCAGCCATATGGCCAAAATGCACTAGTCCTGATGTGTCCCAAATAACCGGAATGGGCTGTACTTATATATATTTTATTGTGTAAGTCATATTCGGCAAGTTTAGCATATTAAGCTATCGGTAACTTTAACTTTTTTTTTTTTTTTTGACGTGCCTTTCAATATAAGCCTTGTGCAGTAACAGCATCATGATACTCTTGTTTTGTTATTATGTTTATTTTTGGATTAAGTATGACTTCGATAGTTATGGTGGATACTTGGTTCCATTTTTAGGCCATGGTCGCACACTAATATTATATAGAAACATGGTACTTATATACAGGGTGTCTCAAAAATATTGGTACAAACGTTTAGGGGAGGTAGGTAACATCTAAAGGAATGTGAATCGCATAGGAACCCATAACCATCGACGCCCAAAACACCTGTTCAAATGGTCATGAACACACCTTCCATAATGGGCAGGCGCCCTGTCATGTTAAAACCAAATGTTGCATCTCACATTTGCTGGAACATTATCAAGTAGCCGTGGTAGAACTTGTTCAAGAAAGATCCGATATTTAGCAGAGTTCATGCGGGATGGTAACAGGTTATGGGCCGACTAAGCAGTCACCGACCATATCTGCCCACACATTTATTGCGAAGCAATGTTTTGCCACATGGGGGTGCACACCGTGGGCCCTCTGTTAATCCATACACTAGGTGCATGTCTGCCAGCTCACAGTTCGTATATCGATGCATGCTCTTCGTGCAGCGACTACTGCTTGAATGAGTAAACCAGAAATTTTCCCTCTCACAAACTGATGAGCAGCGCCGTGTACCGACTTACGGTGACGTTTCCGGTTATGGGTTCCTATGCGATTCACATTCCTTTAGATGTTACCTACCTCCCCTAAACGTTTGTACCAATATTTTTGAGACACCCCGTATATATAAGTAATATTGAATAAAGTATGCATAAATGGATGTGAAAGTTACACAAAGTGCCAGTAACTAGAAGGGTGAGGAAAACAGAAAAAGAAGTGTAGTAGATTTATGAAAGGTGAAAGAATGTTAATATCCTAAAGGTTATGATGAATTAAACGAAATTATGGACTGAATTACCAAGCCAATAGAAAGTGGAAGAACTGTAAAGTAAAATTAGTACATCAAAATACTAATAAAATAAAAAATAAAATGAAAAAAAAAAAAAAAAAAAAAAAAAATGAAAGTGGTATAGCTGTCATCAGATGTGGGGGAAAACATTTAGAAAATGGTCGAATATAGGTAAGGCAAATATGCTGGATCTGATGCCAACTGAAATAAATATTGATACATGATCAGGTATTTCATCAGGGGACCACCTGACCATGTATCTTTTGACCATTTTCTAAATATGTTTCCCCCATATCTGATGACAGCTATACTACTTTCATTTTTTTTTTTTTTTTTTATTAGTATTTTGATGTACTAATTTTACTTTACAGTACTTCCACTTTCTATTGGCTTGATAATTCAGCCCATAATTTTGCTTAATTCATCATAACCTCTACGATATTAACATTCTTTCACCTTTCACAAATCTACTACACTTCTTTTTCTACTTTCCTCACCCTTCTAGTTACTGGCACTTTGTGTAACTTTCACATCCATTTATGCATACTTTATTCAATATATTAATACAAACTTATATATACTCTTGCAACCTTTAATGCTGCTTGGCACTTTTAGGTGTATCTCTGTCATACCTGATTTATTAATCTTTCATTCACTGAAACCATTTCATCAACTGAATACCTCTTTATCCTATGTAACTGTTTAAACATTACCTTTAAGGGTTACATTTAATATTCATTTATATATATATATTTTATATGCATGAAATTTAAGGTTAGTATCTTTTACTGCATGAAGCCATTCTTAAGCAATTAAAATCAGCCAGAATTAAAAAATATACTAAACTTACCCAAACTCATCATCAAAATCAGAACGAAATGTCATGCCACCAATGCCAGACTCTAAATAAAAAAATAAATAAATAATATAAAATAAAACTAATGTTTCTTTCAATATATTAAAAACATTGTTTTATTTTGGCTTCAATAGCTAATTTCTATAGAAGTAAAAAGTTATTGAACTTTTTACTTCTATAAACATTAACTTACCAGTGTCCCATAACTGTTTTTGTCTACTGCTTACTAAATTTGCAAGAACAGGACATGCATCATAGATGAAGGAACAGAAGGAAATATGACAAAAATAATGATCTCCAACAGAGGTTTGACAAAATTTAGAAAAGCATTTAAATTATTAATCTGTCCACATTATATACTGTTATTTACAAGGTTCATTCTAGTTATAAGATCCCCTACTTTGTTTTACAAATGCATTATGTGAATATGAATGACACGTATTGTTTACATAAGGTGCATTATATGGCAGCAGTATCCACAGAAAGCTATTTCCTTGAAAATATTGCTCTTGATGATATATTTTGTCTAAAATTTGAATGGGCAGATTTCTAGGTACTTTGTCATATGCTTTTCCAAGAGTAGCAAATGCTAAATAAAGGTTCTTGTTATGTTCCCATAGCTTTTCAATAATTTGTCTTAATACAAATAGATGATCCTAGCATCAACTGTTTGTCCTAAAACTTGATTATTCCTATTCACAGTTACTTTCAACAATAAGTCTAATTCTCTCCTCTAAGATACACACAGATTTTGATATTCCTCTAACTTCTGCACTCAGCTTTATTTCCCTTTAAATATGTTGGTACAATTATTGCCATACTCCAGCCTTCAACTTATCCATCAGAAAATTACCTCTGATTAATGCGATGTAACCACCATGGCACAACTTTCCTCTCTAGCTTTCAGAATTTCAGGTCTAATTTCATCTATATTACTTGATATTTTTCACTACCCTTCCTCTTCTTCAGTGATGTTTATGGCACCCTTGTTAAACAATTCAAAATATTTACTCCATACTTTTAAAATAGTCTTCTCTTCTGTTTTAACTTTGCCATTATCACTCTCAATTACTTTAGTTCTGGTTTTTCCACCTGAGATTTTTAACCAAGCACTAGAACATTGTTTTCCATGTCTTAGCAAAACCAAGGTATAGAGGGTGTGATGTATAAATTTGCAGATGATGTAAAGATTGGTAGAGTAGTTAACGATCACTGCCAAGCAGAGCTTCTTCAGAGTGACCTATATAGACTTCAGGGATGGTGGGAAAAATAGCAGCTATGCTTTAATCCAGCAAAGTGTAAGGTGTTACACCTGGGGAACAGTAACCACAAAAATAACTGCCGACCGGGCTAGCCGGGTGGGTAAAGTGCCTGACTGCCTGGCAACCCAAAGGTCACGGGTTTGAATCCCGCCTTGGGCTTGGATCAAAGTACTGCAAAAACCTTGGGAGGTGCATTATGGCCACAGAAGCCGATGCGCCAACAACTACCAAAAAAAAAAAAAAATAAATAACTTATATACTTGGTGGAGTTGAACTAAAGCCAGTAGTGGAAGAAAGGGACTTTGGTGTTACAATACGCTCAGACGTGGAATTCTCCAAGCATCATAGACAGGTTGCAAGGAAGGCTCATGGTGTCCTATCAATGATTTATCGAACATTTGCTAGTACAGATAAGGACTTCATAATCCAATTATATAAGGCGACTGTTAGACCACACTTGGAATACTATGTTTAAGTATGGAGACCGCACCTAAAGAAAGACATTGAGCTTCTTGAAAGGGTCCAAAGACAGGTAACTTGCCTGGTGAGATCGGCAAAAGGGAGTCCATATGAGGAAAGACTTTGAATATATGGGGTGCAGAGCTTGGAAACTAGGAACCTTAAAGAAGACTTGATTGGGATGTTTAAGGCTCTGAGAGGCATAAGTAAAATGAATGAGAATGAAATTTTCACAGTTATAAATAATTCCAGAACTAGGGGCCAGTTAGTTATTTGGTTAGTTATTTAATTTTTAGGAGCATTAGCAACTAAGGCCATATTGCTCCGGGATATGCGGTGGTCATTCCCTGACCTTTCCACATCCTTCGTATTTAGTGGTGACGGGCTCGAACCCTGGTCTAATCAAGAAGCGTGTGCTACGCACTGCTGCTCCTTCCCACCTGGCTACGGAGGTGCCAACTAGGGGCCATAAATTGAAATTACAAAGGAGATGTTTAGACTGGATGACAGGAAGTTTTATTTTAGCCAGTGAGTTATAAATTACTGGAATAAGTTACCTACATGGGTGGTAGAGGCTGACAGTTTGGGGAAATTCAAAGGTCAGCTGGATGGTTACCTACGGGAGGACAGAAAAGCATAGGTTGTCACATTTCCTTTTCTTTTATTAATTATTATTATTTTTAAAATTTTCTTCTTATTTTTTTTGGTTCATGCAGCATAAGCCATAGGCTTCCTTGCACCAAGTGGCTATTACTAATACAGTCAGTTCTCGTATAACACGGTTGTGTTCCTAGAAACCCTCGTGCAATATAAATAACAGGCTTTATGGGAAAAATAGGGTTATGTGCCGACCACCCATTACTGAACACACATTTGTAACCAAAACATTATCAAATGCAATATATAATCGTAATAAAATATTGTTAATGCTTTTATCGTAAGCAAACTTGTTCCTGATCTCTTCTTTGATCTTCTATCCACACTGATAACCGACATTCCATCTCTTCCAGTTCTTTGAGTCTTGATCTAATGTCTTTTTGTTACACTTTGAGTCATTTCTGCTTTAAAAGTTGCTTTTATTTTCTCTGCATTCTTTCTATTTGTTCTCAGCGGTTAGGTTATGTTATTTCCTAACTTAACTTTAAAGTTAAGTTAGGAAATAAGGTTTACTAACTTCATCTGTCACACCAACATGTCAATCAATATATCGTTCGACTTCTACTGCCACTACTGATAACATGCAACGTCTGTTTACTGAGAATGTAGGGAGAAACTGCGGTAGCGACAAATTAGTTTGTCTGGCAAGTTTCTAGTAGTTTGCCGTGGTTCTCGTGTTGGCTTTCTTTACCTTAGTCGCTTTTCTTTTTCTCTCTGAATTTTTGGACCTTCAAAGTCAACTTATATGCCAGAACATAAGGTATTAAATATATAACTAGATAAAAATTCTGGAATACACAGCACACTAACCTACAGATTATCCTATGCCACTGATTAAAAATATAGATCTTTAAGCATAAAATAAATAAATAAAATTACCTCTTTCAAAACTACGTATAGGAGAAAAGCTTCTTCTTTCATAAAGGACAGGTGATAAACTCCTACGATACACACCAGGAGACCCTCTACCACCTAATGGTGAAAGTCTTCCACGCAATGGAGACCGCCGGTCATAATTTCGTATGGGTGAACGTCTACTGTAAGTTCTAACTGGAGAACGCCTTTCAAATGTTAATGGAGATCGTCTATCAAAAGGAGAACGTCTCTCATAAGTTCTCAATGGAGAACGTCGACTACTTCTAAGTGGAGAGAAACTTCTGCTATACAAAGGAGAAGAAGATCTGTTGAACGGTCCTGGAGAACCTCTATCACCAAATCTTGACAATCCTCTAAAATAAAGGCAATGGTAATTATGTAAATCATAAATGGCTTGAAAACTTAAGGGTCATAAGATGTAAAAGGTTAGTAAAAGTATAACAGAATAGAGGTGTGTGGGGTGACACAACAGATACACAAAATGAGACAGTCTAAAATGTTTTTGGAATTGATATAATTACAAAAATCACAACTGGTCACTTCCACAGGTTTCAGAACTTATGCACTATTACTGCACTTTACTTATAAACTTACTTCGAACTATGAGGGGTGCTCTGAAACTAATGACTCCATTTTTTCCACCCCTTGGTCACCACTGTAAGTATGCCAATTTAAACTGTATGTTATGTACTTCAAGTTTTTAAGGACTTGCAATTATATTTCTATATATTTGTTTCCATTTTGCATATATTTTCTCTGCCACTGAACCAGTACCTGCATCCTCTCACAGAAGTCGCTGTCAGCCTCTAAGAACCATTTCTTGATGAAAACATTGATGGCATTATTGTTGGCAGTGTTTCCCATGAAGGATGCTGGTATGGGGCCAGGAATTGTCATACCAAAGGTGATATTTTCCTTTCTTCTCTGATTCACTCTGGCATTTTGTATCTTCAACTTCTTCAGTGACTCTACACAGTGAGCAGAACTAATCCACAAGAATTTCCTGTAGCCCAGACCATCCAGGTCTGTTTTTGATGTATTAAAGCCTGTTCTCACACCCACACACATTTCTCAGGTCCCAATGCATCAGTCTTCATAAAACAGTATCTATTCTGTCCTTGTTTTCCAGTGTAACTGCAGTGCAAGGATGGCCTGACTTTTGCATTTCTTTCAAACCACTATTAACACCACTGCCTCCACCTAACTCAAAGAATTCACTGAAGTTTGAAGAATCAATGAATCTCAACAGGCACAATGTTCTCTGCATTCAGGAACTCAATAAAACTCCAATATGTGATATGCACATCAATGTCACCCTTCATTTTCATACTTTTTAAAGACCTGAGAGTTGGCATGCAGTGATAGTGCAGAAGTCCTTAAATCTGCAAGATATTAGCAGTTGCATTTAAATTTTCACTTGACACAATTACATTTGTATGCAACATCACAAACAGGGAAAAAAAATTTGGAGGCAATGGTTTTGGAATGATCTTTATAGAGTTTGAAGAAGTGACTTTTTCTTTTCTTTTTTTTGATATGGCTGAAAGTGGTATTTCTTCAACACACATGTGCTTACACCACTAGGGAACAACAGATGATCAGATCAATTTCTTACTTTAATCCGGGGGCCATCAACCTTTAATGACATATAAGTTACTTTAAAGATAGTCTCCAGATGTACTTTTTTTTTTTTTTAAAAGCATATCAGGTAGATACACAAATTTTAAGTAAATTTATAAACTAAATCAGGCAAGTAACTGCCTGTTCTCTGGAACAACCTTCCTTCACATGTATTTACTATAGACCAGGCATGTAAAACTGGTGACCCCCACTCCAGTGCTGTCAATTTTCATAGATTAAAAGGATTAAATCTATATGAAAATAATGGTAAATAATACTTAAAGGGAATACACTAATGCAAAATAGAAAACATAATAAGAATCTTTATAAGTGTCATAAGATCACAAGTTTTTGTGCACAGGAAAATATGCAAAATTTTTAATACATTTATCACAAAAACTTCTGAGTTTGACATCCCTCTTTTAGACCAACTTGGACCTTTGACTTATCGATCAGATTGTAAATATAGAAGAAATGTAAATTTCTTCGCACAGAAACTGACAATCATTATATTGCATATTTTCTAGATCAAAATTCCGTAAGCAGCCACTTCTATTATCAAAATTTGGGTGGTCCATAATTCAGTTTTGTAGTATAATTTATATTTAATTTTTAATTTTTTTTTTTTTTTTTGTGGCATACATACAAATACAGCAACTAATGTGATGTTGCCATCACTAAAATTGGGTTGAAAAATGTATTTAAAGATGATGCACCATTGAAAAAGTGAAAAACCTTAAAAATGTGAAAAAGCCCATAAAAATTCTTCACATCATCGATGGGACTCTAACTCTGGTCTTTTCCACCCAGTGTGAGAAAGACGGTAATTCTACCAACTGTGCTATCCATGAGGACACCAAAGTTTGTACATTAGGCACCATTATTATTATTACATCTCATACTGTGAAATCCTTCACAATGTATGAGACATTATAATAATGCCTAATGTACCAACTTTGGTTTGCTTTAAAATTCAACTGTAGTAATGATGCAGTTGCACAAAACAGTTTGAATGTTACCTAGTTTTTATTTATTTAATTAGACTTGGATTATATTTTGTAATTCAATACACATTAATCTAATTACTGAAATATAAAACCACTACAATGTTTAAATGACTTTTGGGAATATTTCTGAAATTACAAGTCAAACAAACCTACTTTTCCTTTAATTGATCAACTGCATGCACCAGCATATTTTTTTAAATACCAAATTATCAAATTACTGACACACTGATTAAAAAATATTCACTAATTAATATTCTTCATCATGATTTCATTATTAATGTACATCCATAATCTTAAAAGTTGGTAATTATGGTATTTGAATTATAATAAGTTCAATTTAATAAACTAGTTTAAAATATGAACTTTACTTCAGCATTCTGCATAAAAAAAAAAAAATACTTTGTGTTAATTTATATTGTATACAGTATCTCACAACAGATAAATCAGTCATATAAACCCATTAACAGAAAACCAAATTGTGCATGTCAAAACTGCATATCCTGTAACCCGCCACATGCATGTTAATGACATATTTCCCCCAATCATGAACAGCCCTGTCTGTACATATGTAAACAATCTATACACTTTTATTCAGAAGAGTAGTCCAGGAGTGTTCTAAGTGTAAACACACCTTTAAATGTTAGAAATGTATGTGGTACTAAAAAAAAGGATGGAGGTTTCAGTCAGTAATTAATATATACTTGTATATACTAATTTTAAATTTTAAAGATAAAAATTTTAATAAATGAAGATTTGGAAAACAGAAATATTTGAGATTATTCTAGTAAAAATCTACAAATGGAAAGATCATGACAAGACGCCAGACCAATATTTGGAGGAGGATGCAATATGCACTGGGACCTTTTCCTGAAATTAATTATTGCACCTGGGCCCCGGAAATCGGGGACCACGAGTGCAACATGGTCCCAGAGTTAGGGGACTCAGGTGCAATAATTAATATTTAATATTTCAAAAGCCCCCTGAAAATCAAAAAACACCCCGGCAACATACTTTTCTAGGGATAATCTTACTCTTTCCATCATATCAAAAAGTGCATCTTCCGTTGATCTGGCCCTCTTGAAGCCATACTGCCGCTCTGATGCCTGCCCTTTCTCATTATATATCTTATTTAACCTAAAATTCATCAAGCACTCTAATACTTTTTCCCAGCACACACACAACAAAGCTACCGGCCTATAGGACTGTGGATCCATCAGATCTTTATCCGACTTCTTCAACGTAACTTAATGGATGCCTCCTTCCATTTTTTAGGAAGTATCCTTGTTTCCAGCACTCATTATAAACTGTTAATAACAAATCAGGCAAAAATATTTCCTTTTACCAATCTTTTTACTATTTCAATTACAATTCCATCACTACCTGTAGCCTTCTTATTCTTAAACTTTTCAATAGCCTCTTCCATTTCCTGCACTGTGAACTCACACTTATCTTCTGCTTCATATTCTCTATTCAATCTTCTAATTTCACTTTGTACCTCAGTTTCATTCTCAATAATATCCTCTTTAAACAACTCATCCAACACTATTTGTGTTGATTCCATCCAGCTCAGTCTCCAATCTACCTTGTATCTGCATAGTATGTTGAACCTTCTAACTTTATCTTATCCATTGTTATTTTATATGGTAATCCCACGGATTCAGACTACCCTCAGTACTGACAAAATCTTGCCAGCATTTCATTTTACATTCTCTTATTATTTTAACATACTGTCTTCTTATTTACACATATTGTTCTCTATAAACTCTTACCAACTCCATTTCACTTTGCCTCCTAGCTTTCTGGATCCTCCTACGCTTCTGTGTTAACTCCCTATTCCACCATGGAACTGAGATACTTACCTTTCTTCCCCTCCTCATAATGCCTCCAGACACTCCTATTAAAATCTTGGTTAAAATATCAACCTTTTCACATACCAGACTGCTGTCCCATCTTGCCTGATAACATAACCATTCTTCTTCCAATTTCGTATTAAATACACTCCAGTTTGCAGAGGAAACCACATACCTATCCAAATCTACTATCCTTATTCTGCTATCTTATTATTATTATTAGCCATATGGTGCAAGGAAGCCTGAGACTTTTGCTGCACCAGCCAAAAAAAAATTTGTGTGTGTGTGTGTGTGTGTGTGTGAGAGAGAGAGAGAGAGAGAGAGAGAGAGAGAGAGAGAGAGAGAGAGAGAGAGAGAGAGAGAGAAAAATAGAAGAGAATCACCAAGAAAGAGAAGAATGATGATATCCAGCTCAGGACCCTGGGTGTGCCAATCCCATGCTCATCAGATGTAAGCCCCTGGGGAAGTTCTTCCCTATTTCAAATAAAATTACTTGGTAATCACTAGTTGACCATCCTTCCACAACTTTCCAGTAACATCTATATAAGACTCTCCCTGAGCCGTGGAGAATGTAGGCAGCTGGTTTTGTTCATTTACTATCTCCAACCTAGTTGAAACAAAACAGTCTTCAAACTGCCATCCTCTTTCATCTGTATTTAAACCTCCCCACAGCACAGAGGTAGGATTAGTATCTATACCCATAATAAAACTGGAATTCCTCAAACTATAACAAACTTTATCTATATATATTCAAGATAGATACGCAGCTCCTCCGGAAACTGGCAATACAAACATTAAAAATATTTATCCAAGTGGACCTAACAGTTCTACACAACTTCCATGTGAGAACATTAATGTATCTACCTGAATCACCACCAATTCAGGATTAGCAATAATGATAGCAGTCTGGCATCGTTCATCACACTGCGCTACTCGAAAGTGTAATGGATATCCCTTAACCGAGCCTAAAGCCACATACGGCTCCTGCACCAGCAAGGCATCTATTCTTTCCTTAAGCTTTCTGCAAGCTGCAATGCTACTCGATATGATTGCTGACCATTCACTTGTACTATTTTACACTCAGTATTATTCTGTATATGGTTTCTAGCCATAATTTATAGCTTTCTTAGTCATCTCCATATACTTCTTATATTCTGAACACTGACTACTTCTTACTGAATGGTCAGCCCTTCTATCACATCGCTTACAATATATGCACATTGCAGACTCACTTTTTAAAGGACAATCCATAAACATATACCCCTCACTGGCATAGTGCCTGCGCACAGCCTGCTCTTACAATTTCTGGCCATCTAAAACATTTTGTTATAAAAATCATATCTCTTACCCAGCACAAGGACCAATTCAGATATACTCCCTCCCGCTTAAGCAAAAACTTTAACTCCAACAGACACCTCCAGTATCCAATTTTGCACATCTCCATCTCTAACTGCATTCATTGACCTCACATATACTTCTTCCCTAAACCTTTCTTTTGTTATTCCCATATCCTTAATATTCCTTTCATATTCCTCTCATTTAGGAACTCCTCCTCATCAATCTGTTGATCCACATCATACACAATTATTTTCTGTGCTGCTCCTCGAGGGATCTAGACCTTCATTCCTAGTTCCAGAATCTTCTCACAGTTTCTTACTCTTTGGACATCCTCTTTTGTGTTTACTTCAAGGACTATTCCTTTGTCCCTTATTGGCCTCATGCGTCTCACTTTAATATCATTAAGCTACGGCTTTATAGCCTGTATAACTTTATTTTGCACTTCTTCACTTGATTTTATATGCTCACAATTTGATTTTATAATCACAGCATGGGTTTCTTGCTTAACTGGAACTTTTTTTCAGTTTTTTTCACTACACTTACATAAGTCTTTTCTACTTCACCCACTACACTACAATCACATATTCTGGCCCTTAATATCTGATTGTCCACATCTTATTGCCTTAGATTCCAGAACATCCCAGAATGTCAAAATCTCTTTCGTAGCTGAACGAGTCACTTTATTCAAATCAACAAATAAGAAGTCATGTAATTCCTTTCGTTGTTCTTTAATTTCATCAAATTCCACTACTAGATTATACTCCACAGATTCTTCCATCCTACTCCTTTTAATTCCACTTCTAGCAGTTCCTTTCCTAGCCATAATTTCTTGAAATATAACTTCTTCAACATAGAGTCCCTCACTACTAAACTCTGATTTTCCACTATCACTCTCATGCCCTTCTAATTCCATTTGCTCTTCTTTCACCTCTTTACTAATAACTTTGCTTTCGCTTAGGAGAAACACACACCGAACTGGCCTCTGCATTATATTTTTCTATTCACTTGTTTATGATTCGAGAGTGCAGCCATAGTGACAATACCTCTTCATATATATATTAATTAGCAAAAGTCTACAGGTTGGTGGATATAGGAGTTCTGTGGAAACCTGCAGAGCAGTAAAGAGCCATAATGGCCATGCACCCGGATAGATTTTTTTTTTAATGAAAACCCCAAACACGAGAGGTATTAGAACCTATAGTACATAGTACTGCACTTGGGTTGGAGATTAAGAAGATGAAAAAAGATATTTGTTGACATTCACCTTCTTGAACTTCTGTAGACTGTAATTTTCAGGAAATATGTAGGAAGGAAGGTTGTTCGAGAAAATGGTAGTTGAATGAATAAACGAGGAAGATGAAAAGTTGGTTCTGTGAGTTTGAAGTGGGACAGTAAATGGATATTGGCTGGTGGCGGCACATGTTTGGACTGTTTTGAAAGAGAGAGCAGGAATTATAGAAGCCAATTCAGAAGAACAGTGCCCATGGAAGTATCTGTAGAAAAGGCACACAGCAGAAACAGTACATCTATGAGACAGCGAGTGGAAAGAGTGTTAGAGAGGAGTCATTAATTAACCTAACTGCCCACTTCTGAATGGAATCTAGAAGCCTGAGAGAGAGGTTTTGGGGGCACCGCCACAGATGTGGAAACAATATTGCATGGTAGAGAGGATTTGCGATTTGTACAGAGTGAACAGCTGTTTGGAAGAAAAGTAACACCGAAAGTGAAAGAGAAAACAAAGTTTTTTAGATGCAGAAGAAGCAATATTTGTAATGTGCTTGTGCCAAGAGAAATTAGATGTCAGGGTAATCCCCAAAAGAGATATATCATTTTGCCTAGAATCGGAGTGTCACCAAAGACAAGCATAGGAACAGAAGGAACCTTCTTGCAAGATATAAGACAGGACCGAGCTTTAGAAGGACTGAAATCAACTAAGCTGTCTTTGCCCCACTGGAGAACCACCTGGAGATTGGCATTTAAGGAATTGGTAGCGGATATTTGAGAAGTTGAAGCTGATTGAGCAGGGCGAGGTTTCTCAAACTGGAAAGTGTAATGCAATGTGCTATCTTCAGCAAAACTATGGAAAGGATTTCCGGTCAATGGAAGAAGTTCATTAATATACAAGAGGAAAAGAGTGGGGGGAAAGAACTGAGCCTTGGGGGGACACCAGCATTAGTGGAGAAGTTAGAAGACAGAAAGCCATCTACATTCACCCTCAGTGAGTGGTCAGAGAGAAAATTGGATAACCAATTACAAAAACAGTTCGCAAACTATAAGGTGGAAGCATGTTTAGAAGACCTTTATGCCAAACACGATCGAAAGCCTTTAAGATGTCAAGAGGAACTTCTTGTGTTTCACTGAACTTTTTCCATTAAATTTGTCGATACATGGGAAACATAAGCCAGAATATCACCAGAGGATCGACATTGAGGGAATCCATACTGGTGGTCGTTGATCAGATGGAAGGTTTCTAGGTAGTTTATGAGTTGGCAGTTAATTGATTTCTCCATTACTTTAGAAAGAGTACTGGTATTGTTATTTCCAGCGAAAGGGCTACTAGGGCCATTTGCACCTATCAATGGTATGGAGTTCACACATAGTGATTATAGATTCATGTCAGAGGCAATTTAGAAAGAGTAGAAGTAACTGCAATGGGACGATAATTGGATGGGTGGGATTTGTCACAATTTTTAGGAACTGGCTGGATATGACAAATTTCCAACCAGAAGGAAAAACACCTTTAGAATAAGAAAGTGAAAAAAGGTGACAAAGAACAGGAGTAAGTTCAGGAGTACAGGTTTTGAGATCAAGTGGAGAAATACCATCAGGTCCTGGAGCTCTCTTAGCATTATGATTCGTCAAAATCCTTCTGACATCCTTTTGTCGGAAGACCACAAGAAGCATTGAATGGAGCATGTTGGGAATGGTGGGAGGTGTTTTACCAAGATCATTAATGATGCACAAGTTGGAAGAAAATTGGGATGTTAGCAGGTCAGCTTTATCCTTAGCTGAAGTGACAATTGAACCATCTGGTTTTGGCAGAGATGGGAGCAGAGATGAGCAAAAGTTGCGGCCAATAGCTTTGGCAAGAGACCAGAATGCTCGGCTACCATTAGGGCAAGAAGCAAGTTTTCTAAGCTTAGCCTGTTCAAAATCTAGTTTGGACTGATTCATAACTGCTTTACAATTGTTACACGAGCTTTGGTGTAGACAGAAAATGAAACCGAAGAATTGGAAACTAGCCAATTACAATATGCAATATTCTTCTCTTGAACAGCTTTAGCACATTTATTGGAAAACCAAGGTTTGGATAAAGGACAAAATTTTAAAGTGGAGAGTGGAATAAAAGATTCCATTCCTACAAGAATAATTTCACTGACACGATCTGAGCAAATGTTGACATAAGAAGTTTTGAAACAATAATCTGACCAAGGAAAAGAAATCTTGCAGGTCATCCCATTTTGCATTCTTGTAAAGGCAAACAACATGAGGTCGGGAGTAACATGAGATAAAAGCTCCGCTGGAGAAGAGACAATTACCAAGTTGTGATCTGAGGTGCCTAAAGGACCACTCACTTTGACCACATACTTAGGATTATTTATGAGAAAAAGATCAAGCATGTTGGCTGTGTAGTTAGGATTGTCCAGTATTCTGGTAGGTAAATGAACAATCTTTGCAAGGCCATTAGAAATTGCAAAAGTCTCAGCATCTCGACCAGCTGGGTCTCTATGACTAGAAAATGGAAGCCAGCTGGAGTTATAAACATTAAAATCACCAAGGAAAATTACCTCACTTTTAGAAAAGTTGGACTGGAGAAAGTCAAGTTACAAAGAGAGGAAGTCAGAGTTCCAAGTGATTAGTGTAGTTGGGAGAACGGTAGAGACAACAGATGAATTTGACAAAATGAGGTAGAGAGATTTTAAGCCAGAAAAGACTGAAAAGAGGAGATTCCAAGTTACCAAGTCTCTGATAGGGAATATTGAACTAAAGCCAGTAGTGGAAGAAAGGGACTTTGGTGTTACAATACACTCAGACGTGAAATTCTCCAAGCATCATAGACAGGTTGCAAGGAAGGCTCATGGTGTCCTATCAATGATTTATTGAACATTTGCTAGTACAGATAAAGACTTCATAATCCAATTATATAAGGCGACTGTTAGACCACACTTGGAATACTATGTTTAAGTATGGAGACCGCACCTAAAGAAAGACATTGAGCTTCTTGAAAGGGTCCAAAGGGTCTTGGACATATGCACAAGTACCACCTTTGAGGCGAAAGGAATCATACAGCGAATAATTTGGGCAACTGAGATGAGCAGTGGCCGAATCAACCGATAACTGAGATTCTGTCAGAAAAAGTACATGGGGTTTGGCAGACTGTAAGTGGAAATGCACATTTTTGAGATTAGAAATGAGACCACGTATATTTTTGAAATGAACTAGGAAGTGTTTAGGAGGTTTAGATCTCTTTGCAGGTAAGTTTGCTCTATTAGTTTGACAATTTTGCCAGCCAGGTGGCATTATGAAGTAGCTGAGTGGGGATGTGTAATACTTTACAATATTATAAAATTTTCTGTTATTTATAAATGTGACTTAAGTGATTCAGAGCAAAAATTAATTGTATAATTTAACCTTATATGCTCCTGTCACATTGACCTCAATCGCATACAGGTTTGAATTAATATTGATCGAGATCAGTGAGCAGTACCATACGGTACCGTGAGAATTGTTTAAATTTTAGCCAGGCAGTCAGTTAAATTCACCGGGCAGTTTGCCTATTCAATAGGTCCTGGAGAGAATACTGCATATATATATATATATATATATATATATATATATATATATATATTATATATATATAGTATTATAACACTTGGCATAAAATCACAAACCTTCCTATAGAATCTCGTGATAATCCAAATCCTTGCAAGTCAGAGCTCTGTTCATATCGTCCAAAGGCAGATGTGAAACCATAACCACTCCTCATCATGGTAATCTATAAATTAAAGGTTGTAATGTAACGTCATAATTTAAAACTTGTAATAATTAGTTTTATATTATAATGAAAAAAGAAAGTCTATAACCAATATATCAATTACAATTGTTTTTAAGAACTGTTATCAGAAATACAAGTTACACACACACAAAAAAAGTTAATGTATTCAGTGCATTATATTTTGGACACATTAAACTCTTTACTTCTTAAATTAATTGAATTGGGTTTTTTGTTTTCTTTTTTGTGATTAACTGAGGGGAAAACTAAATAACTAATTATCTTGTTACCAATTAACTAACTGCTTAACTAAAACAAAGGACAGGGCACAGCAGACTGACTTTATTATCCTTATAGTGAGCACTTTTTAATATAGATTACACTAGCCAACAAAAAATATTTTTTTGTCATACATCCGCAATGAAAATATGTGATTCTGGAGGAAATAAAACACGCTGATTCCGAAAATCACCATAAAAAGTCTATCAAGTCTACATCAAAAGATGTACCAATGTTTAATGTTAAAATAAAGGGATATATGCATATGATTCAAGTATGTAATATAGGGGTAAAAAATATTATACATTCTTTATAACTCATTTAACTTCAGAAAAAATATAATTCATAGCAAAATAGTTATACTGTATTTCAATAATATATAATCAGCATACCTGTAATTGTCCTTAAAAATGTTTGCTTCTCATGTATTCCTGCTTACTCTCCCTCAAAAGGACCCAGCAGTAATCCCCCATCATTACAGGATCCCTGAGACCTTGGTACTGCTTTTTCATCATGGAAATATCTTGATGGAACCACTCCTCTTGTTCATTACTCACATCTCCCAGATTTTTCGGGAAAAATTCGGGATGGAAATGAAGAAAATGAATTTAACGACATTCGACAGCCTGTGTTTTTGTAGCACTCGTAAATTAGACACCAACATTTCATAGTGTTCTTCTTTCCTATTACCCAAAAAACCATGTACTACCTTAAATGATTGTCAACTGCCAATTCAACCTCCTTTAACCAGGTCCTACAAAAATTCCTTCCTTAAGTTTGGCATATGTTAAATTAGGAAACACTTCAAGTATGCAAATCCATTACCTTCTTTATCTAGTCCCTTCGCGAAATTTTTCATCAATCGAAGTTTGATGTGTAGGGGTGGAAGAAGAACCTTGTTTAATTGCACTAAAGGAATATATTTTACATTACATTGTCCTGGTATGAACTCGTCCCGCTTGTCCCAATGTTCACAACATAATGTTCTTCTGTCGCATGGCTATCCCACAAATACAAAAAAAACAACATTTTGTGAAAACCCCCTGCAAACCAATAACCGTAAGATCACTGCATACGTTCCAACTATAATCCTGGTATTTTATAGCATGTAGAACCTTAGACATGCTTTCATGAGTTTAAGTCCAACTGAATGAAACACAGGAACTGATGGAAATAAATCTGTTGGCATTATGAAGCAAAATTGCTTTTAAACTTAATTTTGAGACATTTATAAATAAACCCCATTCATCTGACTTATGCACAACATCTAGTTCTTTCAGAAGCCCAATAAATAACGTCTTTGCAAAAACACACTATCTGTAGTAGAATATTTCGAAAACATTTCATGTCTTTTTTCGAAACATTGATAATTTTGTTTCTGCTAAGAGTATATTTCCACTGCTGTAACCTAGAACTTACTTGGAAAACCTTGGCCACAGCCTACAAAAATTCTCACCAAAAGCACCATGTGCTCTCTTAGCATTAGCAGGGCATATGATGCAAGAAAGCAAGCTTATACAGAATCAGCCAAAAAAAATAATAATAATTAAATAAAAACACCCTTCCCATTTCACCCATTCATTCACTCCAAATGTTTGTCTAGTTCTGCCTTGAACTTATTTAAGTTGCTGACTTCCATTACAACACATGGAAGTTTGTTCCAACTATCAACCAACCGCTGGCTAAAGGCAAATTTCTGCACATCTAATCCACAATTGTTTTTTCTCAATTTGAATTTATGCCCCTTCGAGTGAGTAATCTGAGTAAGAGGAAGAATCCCATTAGCACTGAGCTTGCTCAATCCATTCAAGGTCTTATACACCTCAGTTAGGTCACCTTGCAGGTGCCTAGTTTCCAGAAGCTGCAATTTGCAGAACATAAGCCTTTCTTGGTAACACCAACCCTTTGTTCCACTCACCAATCTCGTTGCCCCTCTCTGTACTTGCTCCAGCAGCTCTATATCTTTCCTAAAATGAGGCCTCCAGATATTTATACAGTACTCAAAGTGTGACCAGACCATTACCTCGTACAGGGGGACAACCACTCCCTTATTCCTGCTAGCAAAATTCCTGTATATCATGGACAAGACACCACGACTTCCTCTTGCAGACTTTTTGCACTGCTCAGAAAACTTCATGTCTGAGTAGTACCACCCAGCTGATACATTACTCTGGGGTTACCACTACCCATATGCAGTACTTTATGTTTGTCAATGTTAAACTTCAGTTGCCACCTCTCAGTCCATCTGCTCAACTTTTCCAGATCCTGTTGCAGTAGCATACTATCATTACTGTCATTAACAACCCTGCCAATCTTCATATTGTCTACAAACTTAGACATTAACCCTAATATACCTTCAACAATATCATTGATAAATACCAAAAACAACAATGAACCCAACACCAAACCCTGGGGGACTCCACTATTAACATTAGTCCATGAAGAACAGTGTCCATTGATAACCAATCTGTCTTCTCCCACTCAACCATCATTTTATACATTGTAGCAACTTGCCCTTAATGCCATATTGCTCCAATTTGTACAGTAGTCTTCCATGTGCCACAGCATCAAAATTATTCTTTGCATCCAATTCCTCTGTGACCACATCATAGTCAAATATCCAATCAAATTTGTCAGATGCCTTCCCCTTAACAAACCCATCAGCTGTCTGAACTATAACTGCTGTCTTGTCTAGATGATCCTCCATCACTTCCTTAACCAGTGACTATTATTTTCCATGGAACGGAAGTCAGACTAACAGGTCTGTAATTACCCATGTCACCCTTTGTGAATTGGGGTCACATTTTCACATCTCCAGTCCATGGGGACCTCCCCTGAGTCCAAGTAAGCTTTCAAAATTATGGCTAAGGGTTTGCTGCTTCCTTTAATATAACTGGATAGATCCCATCCATCCCAGGTGCCTTCCTTATTTTTAACTTCAATGATTTCTCCTCCACTTTGCTCTCAGTTATTACAGAATCACTTAGCTCCCTGTTAAAGAGTTTGATAAACATCTGGCCCTCTCCTCCTCGAATAACTCCTCATGTGTGAATGTAGATGCAAAATACTCATTTAAAGTTTGGTGGCTATCTGAGAATGATCATCTACAGTCGTACCATTGATATCAAGTGGACAAATCTGATTTATCCCCTTCCTTTTAGAGTTTATATAAGTAAAGAAGTCTTTGCTGTTTTTCTTTGCATCCTTTGCCAAAGATTTCTCATAATCTGTCATTGCCTGCCTAACCTCCTTTGTGACTTGATTACAGATTAGCTTATATCTGCCATAGGCTTCTGTGTCGCCTGATGATTTATATGCATCCCATGCATTTTTCTTCTTTGCCACAAGCCGCATTAGTTCGTCAGATATCCATTGGGGCCTAAACCTTAAACAGTATTCCTTAGTTGGTATGGAAAGGCATAGTACCCTCCAAGATCAAGTCCCTGAAGGCTTCCCACTTAGAATTCACCATTGGTAATATCATCAGTTGATCCCACTGTACAGAATTTAAAAACTCTCTGAGACCGCTGTAGCCACCTTTACAAAGGCAAAAACCCTTCCCCTTTCTCCTGATAGTAGTTATATCTTTAAGTAAATCCCACATCAAATTGTAAATTGTTGCATTGGAATTTGAACCTAAGAACTATCGGCAGAAGTCTGATTATGTTTATCAAAGAAAACCAAGGCCAGAATCAATTGCTAAAATTAAGAGAATTAGCTTATATCTGTCAAAATAAATCAGTATGTCATATATTACTGACTAGATTATGTGAAACTGGCATATTTTGGTAACTCCCTGTACATTGCCATGATGTGAAACTGTCATGAAGATTTACGAAATCTACACGTAAAAATTGGTTCTGAAACAGCATTTAAGTTCTTGGAGGTAAAAATCATGCTGGCTAGTGTTAAGTCCAAAGGCATTTTTAACAGCTACTTGGTTTTAAAAATGACATCATTTAAGCATTCCCCTTGCTTGTGAATACATTCTTAAATTCTTTTTGTGACATTCTGCATTACACAAACTCATGTCAACATCAAATGCTTCAATCTCTTCCATGATTCTTTCTTTCAATTCAGCAACTCTTCAAGATTTATTGGTGTAAATCTTGCTAACAGCCCCAGAACACACAAGTTGGGCACAGAAAAATCAGGTGACCTGGCTAGCCACCGCATCTGAGCATAACAAGAAATTATGGAGTTGTCAAACAGCTAAAGCAACAAACTCACATTTACATATGCAGTGTGGGCAGTTGCCACACCCTGTTGGAATGACACTAATTCTTCAGAATGTTCTTGTGGCCTAAAGCAGGTGCTATTCATATTTAAGTATGTGTACCTAATCAACTAGCCACCTAGACCAGATATGGTATTCAACAATTATAATTGACATTCATTTTCACTTTTGTATTAGTTATCATTAGTGAAGCTGCAAGTAATTAAGAAACTGGCATTAATCCTATAATACAAATGCTCATTCTTGTGTCACTGCTTCACATAAATGCTTCACAGAATAACATAATCATACCAATTAAACCACATGTTTGATTGCAGTCCTTGTTCTCGAATCAGAGAATTCTAATAATGAATTTGACCATATTTTCTGAACAAAGAAAGAGCACATTTCATTACATTAGCTCATAACATGACATTATACAGTGTTAAAACTGTACTGGAGTCTACTTGCTTATTTTTAAGTTTAGACAATTCGTCATCTAAACCTTCCGTCAGATACATACCAAAATTTTTGAATTTGATGTTAAAATTACTAAGTACTGCCGTTTAAAGTAAATGATTTCTAACTTTAAATTTTGCCTAATCACATTGCTTTCTTCCTCACTGGGAAAGCTGTTCGTATATTCAGTTTAGGTGAAAGACATGATTACTATATATCCGAAACAAATAAGCTGATTTTATTAAGGGTAAAAAAAAATCCCACGATTGTGTAATGTTCATTCTTAAATATGTGTTTAACTGGGAATGACTGGTTAAGAGTGCAGCTGTGTTATATCTTCTCACTTCACTGATGTATTTGTTTTTATTTTTGTTTCAAATAAAATCAGTTCACTTTCAAGTACAGAGATGACATTTTTGGACTAATCTGAAGACAGGAAACAACTTTCCCATTAAGCAGCTGATTAGACAACATAATTATTTCAGAATCACAAAATCTAACTAACTATTAGTTAGATTTTGTAATTTATTTCAATTCAAAATAGTTTAATTTTAGCATCAAATTTAAAATATTTGGCAAAAATATTACAAGAAAGAAAAAAAGGAAAAAAAAAAAAGTCCAAAGAACAAATAGTCTAAACCAAAAAATAATCAAGATAGACCCCAGTGCTTTTTAACTGAAACACTTGTATATTCATAGCAGTTAAATCAATGTGTGTTTGTTTCTCATTATAAAATAGCCTTGCTATAAGATAAACAAAAATTTTTAATAACACAAATAGCATTATAAGGAATGGGTTTATATTTTGAGTTGATTTCCCCAAATGTTTTAGTGACTGCTAAAGACATATAGTAACTAGATTAAAAGTTAAATTAAACAAAATCACTAATAACACACACAAACGCAATTATATCTAAGTATTAAAATTTAATTTTCACTGTAAATAATTTTCTTTGTATACGTCTAGCATATCTGTAACTGAGTAGTCAGGTACAAGTATAGTTGTGTTCAAATCGACAACACTACAAAATACTGTAACATTCTTGTCTTTTATAAGTTTCTTTAATCCTATATAACTATTCTTGAGCATAAACAAAAATATTTTTTATTTATTTTTTTAAGGCCGTATTATTGTAAGGCAGCATTTCCCAAACTTTTTAGTCGTGGAACACTTTTCATCTCACAACATACGTTAGATTAGAGTTATCTAATCTTGTATTCATGGAACACTTATGAAACACAAGTTTAGCGGGAGCCAAAGAACTGTTTGCTAATATTTTATTACATACGACGTACTGTGCATCAGGAGCATCTTTATTTCCAAAACATGTAAAGTCGAAATTCAAATAACTGTCATTATACTTTCGTTTTGGTCTTTTATTAGTTGGTTCCTGTTTTTTCACTTCAGATTTTTGGGGAACAAAAGGCTGCGATTGTTCATTCTCACTTTGAAGTGTGACAATATTGTGTTCATTTTCATCGACCACAGTTGCACTACTAGAAGTACTTTGCTTCTCGTTTTAAATTTCCTTTTTTCAACCACCATAGTCACATATTTTAATAATAATATTTTTAAATACTAATAATTATAAAAAAAAAAAAAAAAATTTTTAGACAAGGAAGTGAGTTTAGTTATGATATTGGTTTGCTTCCTCCTCTCCTTCAATCCGTGTACTCCAAGCTAAATCGTATATGAATAGATCACCACATTGATACTTTTTTGTAGGTGTCATTAACTCTACGCATACTTCTCTGTGCAAAACCCACCAAAATAAAGTGTTCCGCGGTCTATTTGATTATTAGTCTATGCCAATACAATAATAAATGGAAAAAAATTTATGTTAAATATTATAATGATATTATAATGTACGCTACAAATATGCAAAATTCATTTATTTTATTATTATTATTTTTAATTATTAATTACGATTTTTCGCAGAACACTTGTTCACATCTCATGGAACACTAGTGTTCCGCAGAACATAGTTTGAGAAATGTTGATGTAAGGAGCCGAATTTACTGACATCACTTAACCCCAGCAGTGCTTACACCTGGAAGACAATTCCAATGGCAACTTAAATGATGTTTCTTTTTGAGGAAAACTTTTACCATAATTTCAAGAATACAGGTTTGGTTACTTTGGCTGTTATACTTTATTCAAAAACAGTAAATTTTTCAAGCCTGAAAATGACTGGACACAAAATGTGTTGAAATATTTTATTCCAGAGATTCTTAACTTATTTGTTAAGTCACCACCTTTACAATTTCATCATGCCACTTCACACTTATTTTATTTTCAAATTTTGTAAATGAAATATGTGGTCAACAAATTCAATTTTGGCAGACCTCCCACCCCTAAAAAAAAAAAGTGAGCCTCCCTGGATAAAAATTCCTGCCTATTCCCTTTTAGATATTTTGAAATGCTTTTTTTTGATGAATTAGCATATATCCATAAAGCATTTATTGTCTTATGTCTGTCTGCATGTAATTACTCTACCCCCAGTGGATGGATTTTCATAAAATTTTTATTTGGCTCTATTAAAAAGATTTATCAAGCCAACCAAAATTTCATTAAAGCAAACCAGTAGTAATCCAGCAGTTACCATTTCTTTGTCTGTCAGCATGTAATAATCCAATTCCTAGTGGATGGATTTCATAAAATTTTATGATTCTTTTAGAAAGCTTTGTCAAGACAGCACAAATTTCATTAAAATCGGACCAACAAAGTTGGCAATTATTATTTATTTGTCAGTCCGCCCACGTGTAACAACTCTCAGTTGACAGATTTTTGTGAAATTTTATATTTGGCTCTTCTAAGATTTGTCAAGCTATTCCACTGAAAATAATTTAAAAACTGTCACTGTAGTCACCTTTATGAAAGAAAAATCCCTTCCCTTTAACCTTGACAGTAGTAATGATCTTCAAGCAAATCCAACATCAATATAGTATAATCACTGCTCCCTAGTGATCCCTTTATCTAGATTCAAGATTCATAACCAGCATTGCTTTCTCTCACTGCCTCTCTGCTCAACTAACAATTATATTCTTTGTTCTCAATGTAAGGAGTGTACCAATTTAAAATTAAAACTTGATGCATTACTAGAAGGATGAGTCACTGAAGAAACAACTGCTTATCCTATAGACAAAACTAACTAGTAGCTCATCAGAGAATCAAGATTCTAATAGCTTATCAAGCAATGCACACCCAATCCGGGCCCCAGAACAAAATAATCGAGTGCAGATTGCTCTGGTTCAAAAGGATTTAATTCTATTGGGAGATTTCATTGTCAGGAAAAACAAGTAACATTTTTGTAATAAGGATAAGTGGATCAGAACAAAGGTGTGTCACCAGAAGCAACAATTAATAATGTTGCCAACACAATGTCAGATAAGAGGTGTAAAGAAAGCATTATTATTCACATGGGGTTAATGATATTAAGCACACATGAATTGATGATTTGATAAATAAATATGGGACAACACTGAAAATATACTTCAAGTTAGGTCAGGATGTTTATGTCTGCAATTCTGCCCAGAAACAACAGAAGGGACTATATGCTGAAAGCTTTGTGGATTAACTCAAGATTTGAGTAACTCTGCAAAGGCTTTTGGGGAAAATATTTATCACTTGTAGGTAAAAGGAAAGGATTTTGTAGAGACAGAATTTATTTCAACAAAGGTGGAGCAAGAGTTTTTGGCAGTATCATTCAGGATACCTTAAGGGTTCAGGGAAACTGCTAGTCATGGTGGGCAGGGGTAATACAGATATATATTTATCTAATGTATGGGTTAAAGTAACACTTACACATATCTCAGGTGTTCCTGTTTTTTGCTACAGCAGCCGGTATTTCCAAGATGTTCTGAGGGTAGCACATTTCAAATGAACGGGAAACTAATGATAGGGAAACAAACTCAAATAAACAAGGAGTGTGTAAACGTAGTAAAATATATAACACCAACCTGAACTGTGTTAACACTAACACTTAGCCTTAACTGTCTATAGCACAGTTAAGGTAAATGTTGTATAATGAAATGAGTAAATCCACACTTCTGGTTAGGATACCAAAAGCTAACATTTATTATTATTATTATTAGCTATATGGTGCAAGGAAGCCTGAGGCTTATGCTGCACCAGCCAAAAAAAAAAAAAAAAAAAAAATTCTCGAGTTACCCTGAGAGAGAGAGAGAGAGTCAAAAGTAGAAGGGAATCAACAAGAAAGAGAAGTATGATGATATCCAGCTCAGGACCCTGGGTGTGCCAAGCCCATACTCACCAGATGTGAGCCCCTGGGGCTAATAACAGGACTAATGGAAATGTGGTGTCACCTGGAAATTGAGGGGATGAAGAATTTCACTATGGTATGCACACTGAATTTAGGAAGGCTAGGAAAGATAGAAGGGGTGATGGGGTCATACTTATCAAAAGCAGCATAAGCACAACAAAGGCTTCCCCAGATTCAGAAGTTACGAATGCTAATTACAGAATAAGCATGGTGTGAGATAGTGTTTTAGTTTTTAGCGCATGAGCAGCTAAGGCTATGATGTGCCAAGTCCAATACTTAAAATATATTAAAAACAGCAGTAACCTATAAATAGGGTATTATGTCAAAATGTACTAAGAGCAAAACACAAGAAAATCGAGATAAAAACAAGCAAAGAAAGAGAAGTATATATAGGGTACTAGGAAAGTTTTGCAATACAGCTTTGTTTATTTAATTTTTTCAAAGTAATTTCCTCTACATTCAATACACCTCTCCATCCTCCGAAACCAATCTTTAAACTAGTTCTGCCAAGTTTCACTAGGGAGTAAAGCACACTCGTTGTCCCAAGCCCGTAGAAGGTCCTCATCACTGGAAAACCGCCTCCCTTTTAGCTTCATTTTCAAATGCGGGAACAGTGCAAAGTCGCAGGGAGCAAGGTCTGGACTGTAGGGAGGGTGCTCGAGAAGTTTCAGTCCTGTCGTGGTCAAATATTCGGTGCAGGCTTTGGCGCGGTGAGCTGGAGCATTATCGTGATGGAGGTACCAGGTGTCCATTCCTGACTTTGGCCGCAGGTTCTTCATAGATCCAATGACTTTAGGCAGGCACTGTTCAGTATACCACTTAGCTGTGACTGTCTTCTGCCTGTCCAAAACGACACATTCCACAATTCCACTCGATTTGAAAAATACAGCTATCATTTTCTTCTTTACAGATCGGGATTTTCTGACAATTACGGGTGTGTCGTCATCATCAAAGACCCAAACTTTGTTTTGAGCATTGGTCGGCAGATCGTAATAGTACAGCCAAGTCTCGTCACCTGTCACGATGTTGTTCACATACCGAGATTGTCCCTTATCAAACTTTTTTAACATCTCCCGGCACCAAGTCACACGTCGTGTCATCTGCTCTTCAGTCAGTTGATGCGGCACCCAGAGAGAACAAAGTTTCTTCACGTGCAAATGATCTTGCAGAATCGAACGAATTGCTGGTGCATTTAGGCCCAAAGTATCCTCTATCTGTTGGTAGGTCACTCGCCTGTTTTCGTCAAGCATTTTCCTCACAGCAGTAATGTTTTCCTCCGTAACTGACGTTCGTGGTCTTCCCGGCCTCTCAGAATCCTCCAGAGTGAAATTTCCCCTTTGGAATTCTCTATACCACCTGAATATCGTTGTACGATGTGGACAATCATCATCTAGTGTAAGAGTCATTTCTTCTAAGCACTGGTCTATGGTTAAACCACGCACGAAATTATACTGCAAAACTGTCCTTATCTCATTTCGTGACCACGATGCCATCGCAAGCACTTTACACTCTCACTACTAATGAATAACTGAGCCCATCGACTTGGCGCGGCGGCTACTATGCACGTATGAACATGTCTCAACATGCAGCAACAAGCAGCTTCCTGTGATTCATTGTTGCGTCATATTGCAAAACTTTCCTAGTACCTTTTGTAAAAGGCATTTTATATCTGTGTATACAGATTTAGTTTTTAAAAATTTTAGATATATCATCTTTGTCAGATAAAATCTGAGTGTAAGAGGCTAAGTCAGCCAGCCAGATGGTTAAAAGTGCCAAAACATAAAAGGAGTACATTTAAAGCTTGGGCATTCAATAAGAATATGTTTGATGATTAAAATGGTGTCACAGTGTTTGAACACAGAAGGGTCATCAGAACTCAGCAGAAAAGTGTGCCAGATGACTGTGTCCTGCAGAGCTGAGCTAGAACAACCTCCACTTTATGCTTCCTGAGCAGACTACATTGCCAATGTTCAATTAGACAATCTCGTAATAAACAAGCAAGAATTGCAATGGTCACTGCTGATTTGGCTGCAGTGTCTGCCAAATCATTTCCCATGATCCCAACGTGGCTGGGGGATCCAACAGAAATAAAGATCAAATTCAGATTCAAAATGGAATTGTAGCCTCTGATATACATGGGACAGGAATGGATGAGGATTAAACCTCATTGATGACAAGGCCTGCAATGAACTAAGAGCAATGGTACATATAATACATTTTTGGTTGTTGTTGTTGTTATTTGGTTTTTAGGAGCATTAGCAACTAAGGCCATATTGCTCCAGGGATATGCAGTGGTCATTCCCTGACCTTTCTGCATCCTCCGTATTTGGTGGTCACGGGCTCGAACCCCGGTCTAATCAGGAAGCGTGTGCTACGCACTGGCTGCTCCTGCCCACCTGGCAACGGAGGCACCTACATTCTTGGTGGTGGTGGGTTTGTTGTTGTTGTAGTAGTAGTGGTGGCATGTGATGCAATAAAGCAAGTGTATGTGATCCAAGGCTAGCTCAATTGAATGCAACTCTACAGTGAATATGTTGCATTCAGTGGGGGAGAGGGAGAAAGGAATCTGCTCATATATAGTAGTTTATGGGAAGACATCTGCAGAACTCAGACATTTCTGACTTCGAACCAATGTGTATACTGGCAAGAAGTCAATGTTCAGCTTGGTGTGCTAAGTAGAAAGGTAGGCAGCGGATGTAGTACTATCCTACTCCCAGCAGTTAAGAGACAAGTTGCAGGCTAGAATATGAGCATGCCAGGATGGAAGAGGTTTCCCTGGTGATGAGGCAACATTGTATATTCTGATGTTCACATCTCTGAGTAGGCGCTGGATATGAATATCAAATGGACAATTGGCAGTTGGCAGTCTGAAGTGTTATATTTTCCCATCATGGCTCAAAAACAGATGTCCACATGGTGTGGTCTGGCAGGGAGTTTGGCTTAAAAGCATACTGTAGAGAGAACTATTTTCATTGAAGCAACAAGGATGGTCATTTGCTCCCACATATAGATTTTTGACAGGAGACGTTCTAAATGCACCAGTAGCAATACAAATAGCTTGACTGCAAATAGAGTCAGGCCTCTTAAGGACACTTTTTCTGGCGAACACATATACCCGATACCCAAAACCTAATTTCGATCACACAAGTGCATGATACAAAGTAAAGTATATCAGTCTACACCCCAAGAAGTAGAAAAGAGCATGGAGATGCACCTTGTGCATAGATGATGAATATGTTGGAGGAATGTCAACTTTTTGTCAAATATGAGTCCCAAGAATTTCTTCTTTGGTGCTATTGGAATAGTTCTTTGTCTGAGTCTTAACTCAAGTACAGGGGTGAAGGTTACACATGCAACGAAAATGTATGCAAATGGCCTTCTGCAATGAGAATCTGAAACCATTGGCCACTGCCCAGGAGTTAAGGCAATCGATGGCTTGTTGCAGTTGTTTCTCAATTACCCTCATGTTAGACTGGGAAAATATGCTGAAATCATCAAAATAAAGTGCACTGTTTAGAGTTTGCTTTAATGGCAAAAAGTGTAACACTTAAAGAGATCTGTGCAGTACTCCCTCCTCTTGGAAAAAGGACCAACAGATAGTGGATACTACTCGAGCTTGGAAAAAAGATTGGGATAAAAAGTTTTTAATAAAAATGGGAAGATGATCTTTTAGACCAAGGTTGCATAAGGATAGCAACTCCTCCATGAGCAGAGCTATCCACAATTCTATCCTTATGAATAATAGTAATGTTATGCAATGCGGAGTCATCATTTGCCTTTAAATAATAAGTTTCCAGTAAGTAAAAGCAGAACTGATCATGATTCTGCAGGAGTGCCTTGTCTTCTGTATTTTTCTGGAATCCATGACAATTCCACTGCAGAAATTTGGCTATTACTTGGGCTTGGTGGATCTATCAGTCAGCTTCAAAAGCACCGAAGGCTTATTTTTCTCAATCTTGGGTTTTTCTTTTCTTGTGGAAGTATGGATGCTGTCCTGTGTCCATTTCTTCCTCCACAAACTGTTCCAAGAATGATTTGTCAGGTACTTTCTTGGTTTGACATCCATTTCTTCTTGTACAAGAGAAGATAAGAGAACTTCATATCTAACCACATAATTATCCCTCCGGTTTCTTACATTCTTCACTGGCTTGGGTGTAGTACTACATAGCTGGTATGTTAATCTGGGATTATTGCTTCCCATATACAGTACATTGCATTTGTCAATATTAAACTTCAATTGCCACTTCTCAGCCCATCTACCTAATTTGTCTAGATCTTGTTGCAGTAGCATATCCTGATTAACTTCCCCGTCAATCTTTGTATCATCAGCAAACTTACATGTTAAGCCTGATATGCCTGTATCAATATCACTAAAAAATTGAGAAAAAAAAAAAGCACAGCACTGAACCCCAGGGTAAACCACTCTCTTCTCTCACTCAACCATCTCTTTTTTTCATAGCAGCAACTTGCACTTAATGCTGCACCTTTCCAATTTGTATAGCAGACTATTATGTGCAACATTATTAAAAGCTTTTCTGAAATCTAAGTATATGATTTTTTGCATCAAGTTCCTTTGTTTCTGTGTCATAGTATCTAATTAGACTGGTTAGACATGACTGTCCTTAACAAATACATGCTATAACTGCAACATAACTGGATTGGTGAGTAGATGATCCTGCTTTAAAAATTCAACCAGTGACTCAATTATTTTTCCTGGAACAAAATTCAAGCTAGCAGGTCTGTAATTAGTCATGTCTTCCTTTGATTCTAACTTTGTGAATTGCAAATACATTTACACATCAGTCCATAGGGACCTCACCAGAATACATGAATACTCTGATTAAGGATTAAGAAAACCTTTAGCTAATCATAGCTAAAGGTTTTCTTAACTCTTTTGCTGCCTCCTAAGATAGTATAACTGGATAAATCCCATCCACCCCAGGTACCTTTTCTACAATTAGCTTCAACAATTCCTTGCTCACTTTCCTCTCAGTTATCACAATCATTTCACTTTCCACCATAATGCCTCAATAGCATCAGCAACTAGCCTTGCGCCATTTTTATTTGAGGGTGTCCTATTCCTGTAGAAACAGTCCTGTTAACATGCACAGACCATCCTGAGAAAAATTCTACCCCATCAGCATTTCACAGACTCTCAAGTGCCAAACTGATGAATAATGCTCTCATTATGTATTCCCTCCTATTGTATCTGGGAAGAATTGCCAACATTTTCAATCCTAATTCACAAGTTTTTATCAACATTGCTCTGTACTTGCAATTAAATCCTCAGATCTCCTACTCTTAATATAATTACTGCCAACACGTACAACAATATTTCCTTTTTTGCCCTTAAAAGATAACAGAAGTTCTACAATATCATATACTTCAGCCTCTGGCAGACACCCTGGTCCTATTCCACTTGTCCCTTTTTTTGCACAATATATTTCCCACTTTCCTGAAAATCGAATCACCAACTATAGCTACCTCCTGTGAGACCAAAGATTTCTGCTGCAGAGAATATCTTTGTGTTGTCTGATGCTGAAGTATGTGCTCAAGCTTTGGGATGGGCAGCTGAGTGCTCGATGGATTCCCCCTCTCTGTTAATCCTTGAAGGGTATCAAGCCTATCCTTCAAGCCCTCATATAATCCATAAGAATGCTGGGGTTGCATTTAACCTCATATTCTTTGCGCTGAACACAAAGGCATCCCCTATCATGTTCTGCTAGAAGTAGA